>NW_027501941.1:0-57641 GCF_021521415.1 Bidens hawaiensis | reverse complement strand
TTTCAAAAAAATTCGAGCAACCTCAACCTGAACTATCAAAAACCAAGATCACCTGTGATACCTGTGGAGGAACACATAAGACAAGTGACTACAAACAAGTCCTTATGGCTACGGAAGAAGTTGACTTCATCGCACGTTAAAACAATGCTTTCAGCAACAACTACAATCTAGGATGGAGAAACCACCTGAACTTCAATTGGAAGGACAGAGGTAACACTTAAACCCTACCCAATTGTAACGTGTTCTTAGACAAAAGGGAAAAATTAGTAACCGAACTGACTAAGGAATTTCTAGCTTCGTTCTCGATTAAGACAGAGGACTTGTATATGTGGGACGACGAGGCTATCTAGTTTAGAATCTTTGAAGCATGGTATAACACTTCGATCACGCAACTGAGGGTTGATATGGGTATTTATAAATTTGAGGAAACCAACTCTGCTTTATGGTATGAACCAGGAAGTACCACAATACAAGCATGGGAACAGCTGAGCTATGGAGATGAAGAATATTATCCAAGCAGCACCGAGACCACGGCGTTATGCGACCCGCTGATGCGTTACATTAACCGCTTGTTGAGCCACACATTGACACAACGTGGCCAGAGAGAGGGGGTTATGGGGTTAAGATATTTGTGGGCCCTTTATTACATCAAGAACGAGGGTACCATGTAACATCACTTACCTGTTCTATCAGCAATTCAAAACAAATGCAAGTGCAAAAATTCCAAGTACCCCGATCTTTGGTGGTGCGATATATAAGCTTTAAAAAGCCTATGGTGAAGACCGCGAAGGAACACTAAGCCCGAATCCAATACCACTCGATCTCAACCTCTGTATCTGTATGCATATGGTCCAACAGATTAAACGAAACCCGCCACAATGGAGGTTTCAGGATGCCGTCAACCAGATCTAGGATCCTGAGGACCCTGCTGAGATGGTCATTCAGGACATACCTAAGAGGAGGACCGGATCGCCACAACGACAGACCCGCCGCCGCACTTATTATTTGCAGGGCGGCCCATCATCATCAGGAGACGGCCCCAGCCGTCTTCTCATAGCAAATACTCTTTCGAGGGGCTACATGAGCTCATTGACCAGTTTCAGACTCAAACTACCGCTTCATTTGACATGTTATCAGGGCAGATTGTTGCTCCTGACGCACAGCGTGCCACAGAGTACACAAAGGCGAGGCGGGGAGATTCATCAGCTAGGTGAGCGCATGGATCGGCAATGGGGACCTTTTGACCCTGAACATTACGGGTAACTGACGAGTGACGGCGATGGTAGGTCTGGGTATGGGCATGGGTTTGGGTAGTAGTAGTTGATGACATTATTATTATTATGTTTGTCTGAGACAATTTCATTTGGTTGTTTGTTTGATGTTTGTTATGGCCGGGGTTTGCCGAGACATTTGACTATGGACTTATTTAGCCCGTGTGGGCAGGGTATGGATGATGCCATACCCAATTTTCAGGTACTATTATGATTTGGTTGAATGTTGGTTATATGCAGTTTTTATTATTTAGGTATACTACAGGAAAACGAATGAAAAATAGGGTACGCTCTATCGAAATTTCGATAGCCCAAAGGGAAGTTTCTTTCCTTTAACCCACCATACTCCATATGAAACTTTTTATGAATCTTTTCACATTGAGGACAATGTGAGATTCAAGTGTGGGGAGGGGAATTACTTGACCAATAGCTTGCTCAACCAATTTTAAGATTCTCTAATAAACAAATATTTTTGTAGCAAACAAAGACTATTTTTGTGACAAACCCAAAAGAAATCCAAGAAATTTTTTGCAAATAACCAACTAAAAATCTACTATAACCAAAAAAGTGAAAAAGGTAAAAAGAAGTTTTGTAATATTGAGAATAAATATATGCAAAATATGGCGTTTATACTCAATCCCTCCGTTAATGTGAGATAAACCTCATGCCATATAAATATTTTTCGGAAGCTTTGAGTGAGTCATATATTTCGTGTGATTTAGAACTTGTCGCAAGTGTTCATTTCAAGACCGCACGAAGCCTTTTATAAAGAAGAAGGTAATATTATCACAATTACCTCAAACCATTCTCCAAATTACAATACAAAAACCAACAACACCACTTTATCCCTCTCACCGGTAAAATACAACATTGGTCTTTTACCGGCATACCCTAAAGAACTGGAAATGCATTCTTTCGATTTCAATTTCCTTTGCTGCAATTTTGCAAAACTTAGGTTGCTTCCAGAACTTAGGGGAGAGAATCTTACTCTTTAGCATTTTGTGGAGTTTCCAAAAGCGCCATGAAATTAAGAGCAAAAAGATATAAATGATGCTTAGGATGCGGAAACTGGTCCCACAAAGGAAGATGTAGAAAAAGTCAAACTCATTCTCAATATTAATATACCGAACTAATGAGGGTGTGGGCTATTAGGCTCAAAGCCGAACGATCCATTAGAGTTGGGAGTTATGTTCATAACAGAATTAAGGAAGAACTGATTCACATCCTCGACAAAACTAGTCTTGACGATATGACCTTAAACAAGTCACTAGGTTTGTTTAAAAAAATCAGTAATCGGGAGAAAAGAGCTAACCATTGAAGACATCTTAAGACTCTCGACAAAATCAGCAGAAGTTATATTTACCATCCTCACCATCATTAACCTAAACCCTTGAACCACCACAAAACACCAAATACATACACTCACAAACCCTCCACAAAGGTGGAGAATTGAACTTGTTACTAGCTTATTTATCACATGTCAGATTTTGGCTAAGAGTGTTCACATACATACATCACAGGTATGGTCAGATATAAAACCGAGTGTGAGTGAACATTGTGAGAACGTGACGTTTTGCATAAACATAAACTCATAAAAACAAATCACCTTTTTATATATCACTACGCATATTCTTATGATTTAAGGCTGGTTATTTTGTTCCCATTTTCTTGGAACTCTTTTGGGGATGTTTAAGCTATGGTCCTAACTTTCTATTTTTAGAGAATATTTATAAGTAGCTTGCTTGAGGACAAGCTGTAAGTCCCGAATCTGGATCACTACAATATGATATCAACTAAACGAGTATTAGTGCGGAAAACTAACACTCGGTGATTCAAGAACACAAATAAGAACAATAAACGTAACACGGAACTGCTTCAAAACACACGTATATTATTGACTACGTCGGGTGCTTAAGCACTTACAAATACTTGATAATAATATGAATGAACACGATGTAATACTCCAAATTCACACGATTATATTATTAAACCATCTGGTACACGAGATTACACAAATCGGTATTGCTCTCTAGATGGTGGCTCTCAAAGTGTTCAACAACTACTCACCAACTGATCAACCTAAACCCTATACAAGTATTCTCTATATATAGGGAAGCAAACAATCAGGCCCAAAGTAAAGCCCAAAGCCCACCGAGATCCCTAAGTGATCTCGGTTTACATACATCGCCCAACACTAAACCCAATAAACATATAACTAAGTACAAACCACCAAATATGGACCCAACAATCTCCCCCTTGGTTTCTAGCTTCGTTCTTGTTTATTTCACTTCAAACTAGCCTAACCGAAATCTATAAGGATTTCGGTATTACACCAATGCAATTCTTCAACTCGTCTTCATTTGCATCACTTTAGTCTTGATCATGTCGTGGCCTTTTGATGTGCGTCAGTCTAACCAATTTATGACCCCAACAATCTTGCCCTTAGATTGATGCTTTCAAGATCTTCAGAATCTTTACTAGAACATAATCAGCAACTTCAGTGATCAGCAACTTCAGCATCTGCATCCAATACTCTACCATCTCCCCTTGAACATGATAGCATCATCCAATTTGAGTCTCAGATACTTCATATGCTTCCGTTGCAAGAAATCAGTCTTGAAAGAACAATCAACTTTGATAGAAAGATCAACCAAAATATTTTGAAAACAATTAAATAAAACAAAATAAGACAAACATATTTTTGTAATTTTCTTATTTTTCTAATTTTTATGATTTTCTTGAAAAGACTTGAAATGAGATCATACCAGCTAAACCAACTATAACACAATAACCGATATATCAGATTTCATTAGCTGAATGCAAATTTTAAAACGATTTCTCAACACATTTGTTTCGAAAAGAGTAATCAAGAAGTAAAAAAATAAAATAAATAAAACCAAAAACAACAAATAAAAAAAATTTAATCACCCGGTCTTCTTGTAATTTAGCTAAAAATTGGGATCAAATTTCAGTTTTTTGATAAAAATGCCGCCTTTATGAAAAGATCCAAACATGGAATCATATTGTTTAAGGTACTTTCACAAAGATTCATGTTCAGCGTTATTATGACATCAAGAGACAGGTTGATGGCGTGTATCCCATACTTAGCATGATTTTTCATCGTATCAGTGATATGATTAATGTTTAGTTCGGCATAAAGCTTAGATGGACATCACTTATGGACCTGTGATGCATCCTATCTCTTCTCAAAGCTTATTTGGTTTTCCCCAGATCACCTCGATTTGACTTTGACCCACTGGATTTGGTTTAAAAACTTTTAATGACAGAACTTATTTATTTGATTTTTCTTATCAAATTTGCAAACATATTTGAGGTTGAACGTTGGACTTACAGTTTAATTAACAAGCCTTTCATTCGGGATGTTAAAGGACTTATATAATTGTCTCCACCCCTGTAGTTCTGTTATTAACCCTCATGTTTGTATTTTACTTAAAAGCTTGTGAACATTTATCAACTTTTGGTTGATTATATATTTAAAGTAATTTTGTTCACATTTGTTCTTTGTCATTCTCAATACGATACTTCATTTTGGGGACCAAATACCAATGGGCTCGTGTATGACTGGGTAATTGCTTTTCTGCCTATCATTCGGAGAGATGTATATGGAGACATGCACATGTCTTCAAAATGACTCTCCACATTAAGTTCAGCAAGTTTAGTTTATATCACTTTAACGTTTACGCATCGTGGAAAGTACCATACACATCAATGACTGTTATAGAGCCTTTTAAGCTTAATAACTTCACCCGTTAGGCACACAGAAACAATTTATCTATCACTTTCCAAAGGTTGGATCAATTTTCATTTGAAAATATTTTAAAGCTTTTAAAAAGCTGTTAACTGAATAGTAATATCACTTCCCAGAAGACACAGAAGACACACATGTTAAGAACTCAGTCACCCCGGTCACTCTTCAGTTTTAGGTAAATGGCTATCCCGTATGACCACTAGTGGTTAACAGGACCAAAACACATATGAAACTACGTGTCCCTCCAACTTGGAATTACCGACATAATTTTAAGTGAAAGAATTTAAAACACAAAAACACATCACAATCGCCCCGGGTGCTTTCAGTCGTTGGGTAAATGGCTATCCTGTGAAACTACAAGTAGAACACCGGACCAACCATATACGAATATATGTCCTTCAGACTTGAGCAACCGGCATAATTTTAAGCGAGAGTGAAGTTTGAAAGACATAGACAAAACTTTTATAAATTATAGTTTTTATTTTTAATATTATTTTTAACACACACACACTCTTTTTGAATTTTTTAATTTTCTCCCCCTAAATTTGTGCAAAAATTTTGACTGAAGGGAAAAGTTTTATGTACAAATTTAACCTCAAAAAGACTCAATCGTCTAAACGTAATATTTAATAAAAACTTTTATGAAGTATGATAGTCAGCCAACGGATGTACTATCATTTCTCATGCACGTTCAAGTCATTTTCTCATTTTTGGAAAACAAAATACACTATACTTGAACATCTTTTTGTATATTTTTATTATTATTATTATTATTATTATTATTATTATTATTATTATTTTTATAAACATTTAAAATTTTAAAATCTTTTTGACTGATCAATCTTTCATGCCAAAGTGATACGATTACCTTTTATCTTCAAGACATCATCTTTCCATTTGTTACAATCTCCCCTAGGAATAAGCTTGTTTTGAGATTCTGCATCCTTGCGAGTTGAATGTCTGGAACAAACCTTTTAATATGCAATGTATTCCCTGATTTGTTCCTACACACTTCAAGAGCAAATTAAAAATGTTCTATCACCCTAACATCCCATCCAGGCAACAAATAATCCATTTTATGGTTTAAAGACTTAAAAACAATGGATATTTGCCCTGTCATGTACCTGGAACAACCCATTTAATAAACAATGAATTTGTGGTTGTTCCTACACGCATAGCGGGATTAGTTGGACATAGGAACCCAAGTCATAAATGTCTTGGGGTTCCCTTGAGCATCAGCATATGTGACCTCTTGCCAACTCATATCTTTCCCATCTTTAACAGAATCATTTGTTAATACAGATTCTGTTTGCTGAGTTTTGAGTTTCCAAATCTGTCTTGGTCTAGTGAAATTTGAAAGAACAGACTTTGGAGTGGAGCAATCCAAATTCGAATTCTTAGAACTCTCAACACTCTTTGATTTCTGAAAATTTATTCTTCTTTTAACAGTTTCGAAATCATTTGAGTGCAAACCTATCACATTAACTTTGAATCCTTAAGTAAATCGTGACCCGTTGTACAAATACACGTGGTTTTCTAAAATAAGCATTTTGTTTAACCACTGGATTCTGTTGAAACCTGTTACCTTTCACATGAGGGGCTTGTCTATTAACAGCACGGTAGTGACACTCCTGTGCCAAATGCCCGCCTTTCCCACAGACGAAACACGCCTTCATCCTTCTTCTAAAGTCGACGGAAGCACTTGCCTCATGTTGGAATTCCTTCTTAGGAAAGGTTTTTCCATTCTTCTTGCCCCTTGGTATAGCCTTCTGATTTTGCTTGTAGTAAGGAACATATAGACGATGAACACAATTTCTGGCTATATGTCCTGGCGTGCCACAGTGATAGCAGGTTTGTCTCTTGATATAAAAAGAACCCATTGATTTATCAACACATGGAGATCCGTAGGATCTGTGAGGACGAGACTGTCCTTGTTGTGCTGATTTCGTGCGTGCTTTCCCTTTGTTGCCACAACTCTGTGTATTATTATTAGTACAATTTTGAGTTGTGGTGTCATCTGAGTTTGATGACACATTAGAATGAGATTCATTTTCACTAGCCTGAACCCCTTTACTATCATAAGCAACATCATTTACTATATCTGCACATGAAGTAGAATCATCAAAATTGTTCACACATTTATAAACAGGCTTGATTTCTTCTAGGGATCCTGATCCAATAGTTTCAGATTGAACCTGTTTACCATACTTCATGTCTTTTATCTTTTCCTCTGGTTCTTTGGTGACAGGGGTAGGAACATAATTATGGTTGTAAGGTGGGGGAACTTGACTGTATCCTATTCCCTCACCTTCATTTTCCTTCCACCACAATTGGTTTTCAATCATTGAGTTAACTACTTTACTGGAACCATCGAATTTTTTAAAGTCAAGTTCAGCCTTTTCAAACTTACTAGTTAGATTTAACATTTCTAACTTGGAAGCTTCCAGCTTAGCAGTTAACTCAACAATTTCTTGTTGGGCATCTAGATAATGACACCCTTTTATACTAAGATCAGACTTAAGTTTTTTAATATCCTTGTTTTGAGCTTCTATTTTGTCTAGAAAACCCTTTTCATTTTTCTTAAGTTTAAAATTCTCTGATTTTATTCTTTCCATGTCTCTACTTAGACTATCATTATGAAGCTTATACATTTCTATTTTCTCACCACAATTTAAAGAGCATGGTTGAAAAACGAGTTGTGAAGAATCCATTGAGTAATTAATCAGATTAAACTGATTTTCCTGCCAAAATTTCTCGAAAAATATGATCGCCAAAATTCGCAAGAAAGATGTCTCGCTCAAAAGAGGAGTCCAGAAAAAATTTCGTTCTAGACAAAATTTTTTCGAATTACCCGCCAAAATTTCGCCAAAAATCACCCCGAAAAAATTGTTTTTGCCAAAGTTTTCAAGAATGAATTTTTACTTATAAGGAGTATTATGGAAAAATTTCGTTCAAGAAATTTTTTCCCGCCAAAAATTTTTTCGACTTAAGTTTTTTTTTTTTTTTTTTTTTTTTTTTTTTGCAGTGACCAAGAACTCCTTTCGCCGCAAATTAGGTAGCCCGAGAACTCAAAATATTTGCCAAGAACCCTTAAATGTTGACCGAGAACCCAAAGTCAACCGAGAACAGCTTGCTTTGACCGAGAACGTTGACCGAAAATTATAGTTTGACCGAAAACCCAGCTGGCCGAAAACTCTTGACCGAGAACACTTTAATCTGGCCGAGAACTCCTTGACTCTGGCCGAGAACCCTTGAACTTGGCAGAGAACACTTAATATTTGATGAAAACTCTTGTTATTGGCCGAGAACACCAGTTTTCTGGCCGAAAACAATGGTTTTGGGCTGAAATCTCTTAAACAAGGTAGAGGTTTATGTTTAATGACTGAAATCTCTGTGAAATCTAAGAATCCCAGTAGAGAACTTCCAAAAAAATTTACGATCTTATTTTGGTAACAACTAAATCCCTGATTTTATGGGATTAAAATTGTTTCCAAATAAATAAATAAAAAATCTTTGACCAAATCATAGTTTTCTTCTTCTCCGATTATGAACTCGCCGGAAATCACCAACACCACCAAATCTTGATATCTTGAATCCGTTAATATCACAATAACGAGCCTGAATTCGTCTAAGGCTCTGATACCAATTGTAAGTCTCGAATCTGGATCACTACAATATGATATCAACTAAACGAGTATTAGTGCGGAAACTAACACTCGGTGATTCAAGAACACAAATAAGAACAATAAACGTAACACCGAACTTCTTCAAAACACACGTATATTATTGACTACGTCGGGTGCTTAAGCACTTACAAATACTTGATAATAATATGAATGAACACGATGTAATACTCCAAATGCACACGATTATATTATTAAACCGTCTGGTACACGAGATTACATAAATCGGTATTTCTCTCTAGATGGTGGCTCTCAAAGTGTTCAACAACTACTTACCAACTGATCAACCTGAACCCTATACAAGTATTCTCTATATATAGGGAAGCTAAAAATCAGGCCAAAGTAAAGCCCAAAGCCCACCGAGATCCCTAAGTGATCTCGGTTTACATACATCGCCCAACACTAAACCCAATAAACATATAACTAAGTACAAACCACCAAATATGGACCCAACACAAGCAATGTTCAAGTGTGGGGATGTTTGATGTATATAGAAATATACATCTTTTTAGCATCAAATAATCTATACAAACGACAACTTCTATCAAATAATATAGTTCAAATAACTACTTATCTTGTTTAAAATGTATTTTCAGGTGAATCCAAGCTCAAACGAAGAAACGAATGAAAAGAAAAAGAAAAATCAAATAAAACGCAAGAAAACAGCAAAACACGCCCCATGCTTCATGGAGCCCCCATGCTTTCCTGTGCTAATAAAGACAAAATGGTACAAGAAAAGAAAAAATACTTAGCAGCTAGACACGACGTCGTGCCTCAGGGAACATGGGGCCGTGGTCAGCTTTATGAAAAGACAAAACAAAATATAACAGACACCCAAAACACGGGGTCGTGCCTCATGAAGCACCCCCCCCCCCCCGGTGGTGAGTCATCATGTACAATCTGACTGAGGATTAAATGCGAGTGGACAGATAGAAATGGGGGCGTGTCTCATGGAGCAAAGGGTCATGCCTGATCCTCTGGACTGCCTATAAATAGTGGTGCATGTTGCATTCATCAAGTGTGCTTGAATAGAGTTCTATGCGGGTTTCTCTTATAAAAACACACACTTTACACTCACATTGAAGGTCTTGTGGAGAGTTTGAATGCTTGGAGGTTATCATCATCATCATCCATCATCATCATCATCATCCATCATCAATAAAGAAGGAAGATTCATCCACATTTGGTTAGATTGTTATTGTTTAATCATGTGTTTGTTATCTTCATCTCTTTTAATGTTAATAACCATGCTCATTATGCGCTAAACTCCATTATCCATCTAATTTCTGTGAAGAAGCTATGTTTTACTTGATGATTATACTAAATATGTGATTTAGTTTAGTAAAATAAATGGTTATTTTGCAATTATCCTTTGATGAAAAATGTTTTATCACTTTAACTCAACAAATCAAGGTTGATGATTAACAATCATTCAGGGTTCACTCGTGTTCTTGGAGGCTAGAAATGGTAAAAAGAATACTTTGATAACTTATTCAATATAAAACATGGATCCTTATATTACACATAAAAATGATGAGATATAAGCTATGATCTATTTCTCTAGTGTTGATAATTCTGAAATAACATTGTTAACACGATTGCTTAGGTTATCATACTAGTTAAAGAAATTATATGTTAAAGGAATGTGTAATTACAACCTACTTAAATCAACTAAGGGGAGGTTATGTGATAAACTATAACCACCCGAAGTTGTTAAAATTGGTATTTGAGAAATCGAAGTCAATCCTAATCTTTCAACTTTACTAAACTACTAGCCTACTTAAATTGGCATTCTCGTGGTAAGCATGAAATTAAGCAAGTGTCGACTTGAAAATATGCATGCTACTTTTCTTTATGTCATAGAATAAGTTCACTTAGAAATGAGGGGCTATTCTATCATATATAATTAAAGCAAGTTTGTCACATATTTTGTGACATTCGTCAATTTCAGGTTAACCCCGTTAACTCAACTCCGTCAATTCAAACTTAAAGATCATTGAATCTATAATGCACACCTCAGTACATTTAAACTAGGGTTTAAATAACGCTTGAACAATTACTACATGTGTAGTCTTTCGGGAATTGCACCGAAACGCAAACGAGTTGACGCAAACAATTGGTGAATAAACGAAAAACGTCAAAACAATAATTATGTGATATATATGTGTTAACATATGTGTTACTTGATTATATTATGTGTGATGCTAGACAAGAAACAAGAACTAGTTAAAATAAGCTAGAAAAGTACAAACTAGAAGTTGAGGGACTAAAGTGTAACATGTTATTATTATTAATAATAATAAACCCTAATCTCTTCTCCCTCTCTCTCTTCCCAAAGCCGACGGCCAGCCCCCCCCCCCCCCCTCCCCTTCTCCTTGCGATCGGCTCACACACACACACACACACATATTACTTGATTTTTGATCTTGTCCTTCTCAATTGAAGCATCCTACACCCGTTTCTAGCCATCTTCTACCTTTCTCTTGCTTGCTTTGGTGTTTTCGAAGGTATAATTATAAACCCTAGGTCCGAAAATCATATGTATGGTGTTCATATGTTTTGTTTGATTAGTTGATGTATTGATTGTGATTTGATAACTAGAATTGGTGTTATTGCATGTTAATCGTTGGTGTCTTTGATTTTGAGTTCAAATAAAACCCTAATCATGTATGTAGTGTGTAATTAATGTGCATGGATAGTGGTTATGGTGTCTAGAATGTCATATGAACAGATTATGGTCCATAGATAGTTAATATGTTGAGTTTGGATGTAAACAGTTTCTGGACAGATTGTGTTGTTGATGTTCAATTGACTGTAACGGGGTGTGAATGTGAGAATTGGTCGAGATTATTAATTCTACAGTGAACTAGGTTGAGTCTAGTTTCTAAAGAATATAAATTTGCAATTTTTGAACGTGAAAAAGTTAACTTTTATGATTTTACAAAAACGTGGTGCAAATCTAAATTGTGAGACCTGCTTTTAGGTTGTTTTGTACATATTATATCTCATGAACTACAAGACCAAATGGGTTGGTTCCACTTCTGGAAGTTAAATTGTTGAGTTAAGAACCTAACCCAATTGGTCTTGCATTTGTTGGATTTTTCATTTAACATTCTGTTGCGCATGAATTTGACTGTTGTGAGTTTGCTGTAGTAAATTGATCATTGTGAGAAATATATGCGGAATTAAAATACAACAAAATATGTTCTGGAAACCTAACACATGTATGCTTTTGTGATGATTTTGATGAATTAATTGATGAGTTATGATCTGTGAATTAGAGTAATCTTTACTAGTAGTAATCTGTCTCGGTAAAGTTAGCTGCTGAACTTTGTGAAAATACATGAAAAGTGCTAGTTGCTAGTTAATTGTTATGTTTTGACCAAATTCCCCTTGCGGGGAATAATTGCTAGATACGTACGTTATCAACACTTGACACGTAAGTAGTTACTCACACGTGTAACGTATCACAAATATGCTTGTTAATTCACACACGATTCACAAACGAACACGAAACGTATTTTTGTGCTTAGGAATTATGTGCCGGGTCTAGAGACTCGATAATAGTTCCGATACTTAGAAAAATCTCAATTTTGTGTCTTAGAACGTGAGTGAGGATTTTTCTGTGACGCACATCTCTCGGACTTTGGTTTTTAGTAATCTTCGCAAACAGTGAGTTTCACTTACCCTTTTTTTAAACTCTTTAAACGCTTTTCATTTGGGGGAGATAACATACTCCGAAAACCCTTTTAAGATTTTGTTAGTAAATTATATATCACTTGTAAAGGCTAAGTGGCAAACGAAACAATTGAAGTCCTACACATCGAACCGTTTAGTATTGAAAAATAGCGAGTCACTGTTGAGTAGTACTACTGGGTTTGACAAACCCCACCCAACGCTAAACTCGACTGGAGGTCGAGTGGGTGTAATTTTGACTAACACATTACCATGGTCTGGATGACCTGGTGGCAAGGCACTTGATAAACAGTCAGCTTCGGTGTCGAACACTTAGTAATACTTATTGTATAGGCTAGCTACCTATCGATATATAATTGACTTAACACTATCTGGTAACGCAAAACGCTAAACGCTAAACACAAAACGCTAAACGCTAAACGCAAAACGCTGAATGCTGAATGCAAAATGCTAAACGCTTTATTTTATATAAACTTGTGAACTCACCAACCTCGTGTTGACACTTTTAGTATGTTATTCTTAGGTAGCCGAGGCGGGTGCGCGGTATATGATCATGCATTGCTTGAAAATGCTTTTGTTTATGCAAACTATTTTAAGCTGTTATCATTGGGTTTTAAGTCGTCTTGTGTGACGCAACATTTGTTTTATGGGTTTTACGCTTCCGCATTAATTACTCGTAAACGTTTTGTGGTTTGAAAACTTTGTTTTATGGTTTGATTATAACTAATGAATCCGATCCTGTTAGTTCACACCCTCTGACGGTAAAACTCCGTTAGTGGATTTTGAGGGTGTGACAGATTGGTGTCAGAGCCATTGGTTATAGCGAACTAGAAGCTGCATGCATACTAGACTATAACCGCGACGACCCATTAGTTATAATGATACGCACTGCATATGTTTGTGTAGTCTTTGTTATCTTATCTCTTTACCTCTTTCACTCATACGCGCGCATACACGGCTTACCTGTAGGGATGTCGACGCCGCCACCATCATCATCCGATCAGATGACTCATGCTCATGGGAAGGAACCGCAGTTACCTACCTCGTCGCCACCCCGAGTAGTCCCGGAGCTAGAAGCCCTTGCACCGAAGAGGTATCGCTTATCCGGAGGCATGTACGAAAACGAAGTTAGCTGGGATTGGTACCCTAACATGATCAGGCGTATGTTCTATCGTGAACAAGTTCCCCCGCTACCTCACCCGAACCATCCTGCTTACCCCAACACCCTACTACCCATAACCGAACCTGTGGAGCGAGTTCTCGCAGCTGTCGTTTCCTGTTTGGAGCGTGATGTGGGTTACATGAGCGATACGAGAGCGAACTTATCCGGACTGTTAAAGGATGGAACCGAAACTAAAGAGGAAATTTCCCGCCTGACAGCGGCAATGAAGGAAATGCAAGAGGCTAGTGATCAACAGATGAAGATTATGAGAAAGATGCAAGCCGAGATGATAGACTTGCAAGAGCAACTCCAAGTAGCAAGGACCCGAACCGAGATAGCTTTAGAGCGTTGCGATGTCTTACAAATGCAAATTGCTCAGAATGCAGCCGAACCTGAGGCTGGGCCTGAAGAGGAACCCGAAGAAGATCCCGAAGAGGAGCCTGAGGAGGATCCCGAGGAAGATCCCGAGGAGGAACCTGAAGAAGAACCGGAGGAAGAACCGGCTGAGGAGGAGGCACACTCAGAGGTGTCCTCAGACGATGACATCTAAGGATGATAACACCTAGATGGAGGGGTTGTCTCCATCCAAACTATTATTTTCTATGATTTTAAGGATTGGTTTTAAATACTTTGTAGCGAATACAAAGGTTTTAATCATAATTATTATTTGGATTAATATATGGTTGTGATGTGATGTTTGTTTCTTATTTCTTTCTTACCCATCTTTTTATTACATGTATGGCGTGTTGCATATGAAAGAAAAATTCATGCTTAACACTTTATGTTGTGATTCTAGGAAATGGCAGGAAGAAACGCTGGACACGGTCGCAATAACATTAACTTGACTGCAGCAGAACTCCAAACTCTGCTGAACGACCACGCGGCGGCCGCTCTAGCCGCACATGTCCAGAATCAAGCTGGAGGTCCAACTGGAACGTGTACTTTCAAGAACAATTTGGATTGCAAGCCCAGTTCGTTTAAGGGCACAGAGGGAGCCATAGGATTCCTGCGTTGGGCTGAGAAGGCCGAATCAGCGTTTGAGATGTGTAACTGTCCGCCTGCCAGTAGGGTCAAATTCGCTACTGGAACACTGGAAGATTCTGTTCTCACTTGGTGGAATTCGAATGTACAGATTCTTGGATTAGAACTGGCTAACGCTATGAACTGGGAAGAGTTCAAGAATATGATGCGAGAAGAGTACTGTCCGAGAGAGGAGATTGCGAAGTTGGAATCTGAGTTTTGGTCATTGAAGATGGTGGGTTCAGAAATCGAAGCCTACACCACCCGTTCTCACGAGTTAGCTGTGATGTGTCCACGGATGGTAGACCCGCCTAGTAAGAGGATTGAGATGTATATTGATGGGTTAGCACCGCAAATTCAGGGCATGGTGACGTCTTCCAGACCAGCCACGATTCAACAAGCGATCCGATTAGCTCACAAACTAACGGATCAAGCAGTGACCCATGGTGCGTTACCACCTAGGGGTTCAACCGCTAAGGCCCGTGACAACCCGAGCACTGACAACAACAGAAACCACAACCCGGGTAATGGAAAGAGAAAGTTCGACAACACCTGATCCTCATCCTCGAACCCCCCACAGCAACAACACTACCGTAAGCCCGAATTCACCCAGAACTTCAACCATCAGGGTCCCAACAATAGCAACAACGGTAGCGGGCAGGATTCGAGCGGCTATGCTGGGAAACACCCGAAATGTAACCGGTGCAACGATCATCATGCTGGCCCGTGTGACCGTGTCAAGTGTCTGAGATGCGGAAAAATGGGTCATTAGGCCAAGGAATGTAGAGGAGACCTAGCGGCAAAGGGTGCTCCTAAACCACCCACGACGACTAAAGGATGATTTGAGTGTGGTCAAGAGGGTCATTTCAGGAAAGATTGCCCCAAGCTAAAACCGAACGAGAACAATGGAGGTAGCAGCGGTGGCGGAAGCAATGGTAAAGGAAGAGCTTTCGTCATTGGATCGGGTCAAGCCCGCAACGATCCGTATGTGGTGACTGGTAAGTTTCCTGTGAACGACTGTTTTGCTTCTGTTTTATTTGACACCGGAGCTGATAGGAGTTTTGTGTCGAAAGCCTTTAGTCAACTCTTAGACTTAACTCCAACCCCATTAGATGCTAAGTTTCCTGTTGAATTAGCTGACGGTAAGACTATAGTAACGACTCATGTACTTGCGGGATGTAAGTTGAAACTGTCAGGTCATATTTTTGATATCGACCTTATACCTTTTACGCTTGGTAGTTTCGATGTCGTTGTCGGCATGGACTGGTTATCCGAGAACCGAGCGGAGATTATATGTCACGACAAATTAGTCCACATCACTACCCCTTCCGGCGAGATCATTTCGATCCAGGGCGAGAAAAGCGGCATGACCACCAGCATCATCACCCTCATGAAGGCTCAGAAGTATCTACGAAAGGGTCATCCGGCAATTTTAGCGCATATTGTCGAGAAATCCGCAGAGGAGAAGCGAATCGAAGATATACCGATTGTGCGAAATTTTCTGGAAGTTTTCCGGAGGATTTGCCTGGACTCTCTCCTATTCGACAAGTCGAATTCCAAATCGAATTGACCCCCCGGTGCAGCACCCATAGCACCGGCGGAACTTCAGGAGTTGTCCACTCAGTTGCAAGATTTGTTGGATAAAGGTTTTATCCGACCTAGCTCATCGCCATGGGGAGCCCCTGTCTTATTTGTCCGAAAGAAGGACGGGACTTTCCGAATGTGTATCGACTACCGGGAATTGAACAAGGTGACGATTAAGAACCGTTATCCCTAAAAACCCCGAATTGATGATCTGTTTGACCAGCTTCAAGGATCGAGTTACTACTCGAAGATCGATCTGAGATCTGGTTACCATCAACTAAGAGTGCGCGAAGAAGATATTTCAAAGACGGCTTTCAGAACACGGTACGGTCACTTCGAGTTTTCGGCTATGCCTTTTGGCTTAACCAACGCACCAGCTGTATTTATGGATCTCATGAATCGAGTATGCAAGGCGTACCTCGACAAGTTTGTGATTGTTTTCATTGATGATATTCTCGTCTACTCCAAGGACGAGGCTGACCACGAAGAGCACCTGAGGTTAATTCTGGAATTGTTGAAAAAGGAACAACTGTACGCTAAACTCTCGAAATGCGAATTTTGGCTTCGCGAGGTTCATTTCTTAGGACATGTGATTAACGAGAATGGTATCCATGTCGATCCCGGTAAGGTAGAGGCCATCAAAAACTAAGAAGCACCTAAGACTCCGACTGAGGTGCGGCAATTCCTAGGACTGGCTGGCTACTACCGGCGTTTTATCGAGGGATTTTCAAAGATTGCTCAACCCCTCACCGCTTTGACTCACAAGGGTACTAAGTACAATTGGGGTGACGCGCAAGAATCCGCTTTCCAACTGTTGAAAACCAAACTCTGTAGCGCCCCTATTCTAGCCCTTCCCGAGGGAACAGAGAATTTCGAGGTGCATTGTGACGCATCGATACAAGGTCTCGGTTGTGTGCTGATGCAACTTGAGAAGGTTATAGACTATGCCTCTCGACAACTACGGATTCACGAGAAGAACTACACGACCCATGACTTGGAACTTGGAGCTGTGGTTTTTGCCCTTAAGATATGGAGGCATTACTTGTACGGTACCAAGTTTTCCATTTACACCGACCACAAGAGTCTCCAACATATCTACGATTAGAAAGAGCTGAACATGAGGCAGCGTCGTTGGGTCGAGCTACTTAAGGATTATGATTGTGCCATCAAGTACCACCCTGGCAAGGCCAATGTAATGGCCGACGCCCTTAGCAGAAAAGAAACCGATAAACCCAGGCGAGTGCGAGCACTGCAACTCACGATTCATGCCAACTTACCCGATCAGATTCGCGATGCGCAACTCGAATCTTTGAAGAATGATAATCTTCCATCAGAACTCATGCGGGGCATGAACAAGCAACTTGAAACCAAATCGAACGGGGTCCGATATTTTGAGAACCGGATTTGGGTTCCACGATACGGAGAGTTGAGAACTCTAGTGATGGACGAAGCTCACAAGTCCAGATATTCTATCCACTCCGGCTCAGATAAAATGTACCATGACTTAAAGGTACTTTACTGGTGGCCAAACATGAAAGCCGACATTGCCACCTACGTGAGCAAGACTTGTGCAAGAGTCAAAATAGAATATCAGAAGCCATCTGGCCTGCTACAGCAACCGGAACTCCCAATGTGGAAATGGGAACACATTTCAATGGATTTTATCACGGGATTACCTAAAACACCGACGGGATGCGATACCATCTGGGTGATCGTTGACCGATTGACTAAGTCCGCACACTTCTTAGCGATTAAGGAATCGGACAGAATGGAAAGACTGACTCGTGTCTACATGAAAGAAGTGGTGTCTAGACACGGAGTGCCTGTCTCAATCATTTCTGATCGAGGTTCTCGTTTCACTTCGCACTTTTGGAAGTCACTACAAAGCGCACTGGGCACCCGTCTTGATATGAGTACAGTATACCATCCTCAGACGGATGGGCAAAGTGAACGAACTATTCAGACCTTGGAGGACATGTTGCATGCATGCGTGTTGGATTTCGGAAAAAGTTGGGAACCTCACTTACCTTTGGTAGAATTCTCGTATAATAACAGCTACCACGCAAGTATTAAAGCAACGCCGTTTGAAGCACTGTACGGACGAAAGTGTCGATCACCTCTCTGCTGGGCAGAGGTGGGTGACAGCCAAATCACTGGTCCAGAATTGGTACTCAAAACCTTTGAAAAGATTGTTCAAATCTGAAACCGCAAGGCAGCAGCACGAGATCGTCAAAAGAGTTACGCCGACAAGCGCCGAAAGCCTCTCGAATTTCAAGTGAACGACCAGGTATTACTCAAAGTCTCACCTTGGAAAGGTGTGGTTCGCTTTGGGAAGCGAAACAAACTCAACCCACGATACGTTGGTCCTTACCGGATAACTGAGCGCATTGGTCCGGTGGCGTACCGACTGGACTTACCAACAGAACTCAGTGGCGTACACGATGTATTCCACGTATCCAATTTGAAGAAATGCCTTTCCGATGAAACCCAAGCAGTCCCTTTGGACGAATTGCAAGTTGATGAACAACTACACTTCATTGAAGAACCAGTCGAAGTTTTGGATTGGGAAACCAAAACACTCAAGCACAGCAAAATTCCAATCGTTAAGGTTCGTTGGAACTCGAGACGTGGACCGGAGTTCACGTGGGAACGCGAGGATCAAATGATGAAAAAGTATCCTCACCTTTTTGAAGGGCTGACCAAACACAGAAAACCGCGAAACCCGACAAACCGTCAGAAATCACCGGAGGTATGAATTAAATTTCGGGACGAAATTTCTTTCTACTAGGGGATGATATGACAAACTGAAAATTTTTCTTACTTTTCAGACACTCATCACGACTTGACTCAAATTTTCGGGACGAAAATTCTTTAACATGGGAATGATGTGACATTCGTCAATTTCAGGTTAACCCCGTTAACTCAACTCCGTCAATTCAAACTTACAGATCATTGAATCTATAACGCACACCTCAGTACATTTAAACTAGGGTTTAAATAACGCTTGAACAATTACTACATGTGTAGTCTTTCGGGAATTGCACCGAAACGCAAACGAGTTGACGCAAACAATTGGTGAATAAACGAAAAACGTCAAAACAATAATTATGTGATAATTATGTGTTAACATATGTGTTACTTGATTATATTATGTGTGATGCTAGACAAGAAACAAGAACTAGTTAAAATAAGCTAGAAAAGTACAAACTAGAAGTTGAGGGACTAAAGTGTAACATGTTATTATTATTAATAATAATAAACCCTAATCTCTTCTCCCTCTCTCTCTTCCCAAAGCCGACGGCCAGCCCCCCCCCCCCCCCTCCCCTTCTCCTTGCGATCGGCTTACACACACACACATATTACTTGATTTTTGATCTTGTCCTTCTCAATTGAAGCATCCTACACCCGTTTCTAGCCATCTTCTACCTTTCTCTTGCTTGCTTTGGTGTTTTCGAAGGTATAATTATAAACCCTAGGTCCGAAATCATATGTATGGTTTTCATATGTTTTGTTTGATTAGATGATGTATTGATTGTGATTTGATAACTAGAATTGGTGTTATTGCATGTTAATCGTTGGTGTCTTTGATTTTGAGTTCAAATAAAACCCTAATCATGTATGTAGTGTGTAATTGATGTGCATGGATAGTGGTTATGATGTCTAGAATGTCATATGAACGGATTATGGTCCATAGATAGTTAATATGTTGAGTTTGGATGTAAACAGTTTCTGGACAGATTGTGTTGTTGATGTTCAATTGACTGTAACGGGGTGTGAATGTGAGAATTGGTCGAGATTATTAATTCTACAGTGAACTAGGTTGAGTCTAGTTTCTAAAGAATATAAATTTGCAATTTTTGAACGTGAAAAGTTAACTTTTATGATTTTACAAAAACGTGGTGCAAATCTGAATTGTGAGACCTGCTGTTATGTTGTTTTGTAAATATTATATCTCATGAACTACAAGACCAAATGGGTTGGTTCAACTTCTGAAAGTTAACTTGTTGAGTTAAGAACCTAACCCAATTGGTCTTGCATTTGTTGGATTTTTCATTTAACTGGAATTACAAATAATATTCTGTTGCGCATGAATTTGACTGTTGTGAGTTTGCTGTAGTAAATTGATCATTGTGAGAAATATATGCGGAATTAAAATACAACAAAATATTTTCTGGAAACCTAACAGATGTATGCTTTTGTGATGATTTTTGATGAATTAATTGATGAGTTATGATCTGTGAATTAGAGTAATCTTTACTAGTAGTAATCTGTCTCGGTAAAGTTAGCTGCTGAACTTTGTGAAAATACATGAAAAGTGCTAGTTGCTAGTTAATTGTTATGTTTTGACCAAATTGCCCTTGCGGGGAATAATTGCTAGATATGCACGTTATCAACACTTGACACGTAATAATTGCTGAACTTTGTGAAAATACATGAAAAGTGCTAGTTGCTAGTTAAAAATTTTTGTTATTTTTTGTTTTATGATTTTTTTAAAATGTGTTTTTAGTTGTATAAAATGGTTCTCAAAGTTCTCAATTTGTAAAGGGTTCTCTTAGGATCCCTACCCTATATATATATATATTTATGTTATTTTATGAAAGTTTTAAAAATCACCTCAAAATGACTAAACTTTCCGATTGAATTAAAATGAAGACTTTTTAATAGAAATATTTGTGTCTACGAATCGATACTTGGTTCTTACCAATACTATTCTACATATACGATAGGTACAAATGCCTATTTTGTGTGTGTTTAGTCTTAGTAGAAATCACTTTTTTTAAATTTAAAACACGATCTTGTGCGAAAGCAACATTCTAATCCCTTTATAATTTTTAACCGCACGCACAGCACACATCAGTCAACAAAGTTGACTAATCGATTTCTATAACATCTTGTCGGAACAAGCTTTCGGACCAGAAAACTTTTATGTCTATTTTGAGATTTAGAATGTACTGACCCAAACCTGAATCTCGACTCGCAGTTTGGTTCTGGTTAGTACCAGCTCAGATATTTACTGAAAATCTCATAACCGGAGTTCTGTACGTCCGTTTGGATTGATTCCAGTGGCTGTATTCTCGGTTTTAATTCTAGTATATTATCTCTAAGTTTCAGGTTCGTTCGGGTTAACTCAGGCAGTGCAATAAAGTTTGGTTTTTCATTTATCCTTATTATTATTCTTAAATCTCGTCTAAGTAATAAGGTAAGAAGTTAGTCCCCACATTTTACTGGTTTTAAACGTTTTTTTGGAGAGATGATTAACTATTACTATTTACATATTATATTATATTTTCGCTAGCAAACTGCAAATATTGTGTGTTTATCAATTGAATGACTAACTGCTATTTGTTTAGCTGTTTTACTTTATCACATCCGTAGAGGTCCAACATAATCACATTATAGTATAATCATACGACTGTCATAGTAGCCATAGCCCGTGTTCGTGAAGCATTGTCAACTGACACCCTTTATTTGCTCATGGTTTGATTGAATTGAACTCACAATATTAGTTTTGCTCTTTTATTTATATATTATTACTATATCAAAACTGGTGACTTTTTCACTCAACCTCGTGTTAACAAGCAAATATTATTTTGTACGCATTTGTAGGTTACCATTTGATTTGAAGTTAAGGTGAAGAAACAGTTAGAGAGGCATTAAGATAAAATTAATAACAAGACTATTTGTGTTTGGTTTATTCCTTTTGAGATATTTGGCTCTTTTGGATTTCTTTTGTAATTTGCTTTGAACTTATGTACTTGGATGAAATTTTGGTTATTTAAAATTATTAATTAGATATTGCTATATATACTTTTGTATGATAGTACCTTGCGATCTGTGAACCAACGGTTTGCACCCTGGCATTCGGCCGTAGGTTGGGGTGTGACAGATTGGTAACGGAGTTGAAGGTTATAAGATAGGTTGTTAGAGGCGCCCTAGTAACATGCTTAGGACCCCATACGTGCTTACTTTATTGCCTTATGTGTTCTATTTATGTTTTTACAGTTTACTTATTTAATTAATGAATTATTTATTCATTTAATTATTTTATCATGCACATACACAAAATCCGAGGCTGTGCCTCATTCTCAAAAAAGATATTTAATAAATTAATAGATTGCTTTTTATTTTGGGAAATTCCTTAAGAATTCCTTTTTGTTGTTTTCACTCCCATACCTTAAAGCATGGGGGTTTGACAAGTTCTTGTAGTAACTGGAAGAGGGAGAGTAATGTGCATTGGGCCTTGGCAAAACGATTCCGAGAATCAAAGGTAAGACGATATTCCTTACCTGGAGGATAAGCCGGCCACAATACTCGATCTTATAGGCCAAAGCGGAACTGATACAACCAGAACTTTAAGCGGTCAACGCAAGCAGTTAAACGATTGCATTCCTGATATAAAAATCGCATTCACGGTGGTTAGTGGATAAATTCAGAAAAATTCCAAATATTTATATTATTATTGTTTTTAAAATGTTTAGTTGGGTGTAAAACCCATATCAACCTATGGACACTCCAACTATCCATTTCTCAACCCATGGAACATTATCAACCATGGTGATTCACGAGATGCTCCAACAACTCACATTTGTTCCATTAATTCGTTATTTAGTTGGATCAATTAAAATGCCATGTAACGCTCATGGGCTGACCAACTTAACTGTTTTGATCATTCTTTAAATAGTGGGCCCATTTAAAATGTCATGGAACGCTCATGGGAGGCCCAACTCACAAATTGAAGTTATGTTATTTTAATTGGACCATTTAAAATGCTATGGAATTCTCATGGGAGGCCCAATTCACAAAGTTTGTCTCATTATTTAGCAGTGTCACTTAAACTGCCATGGAAAGTGCATGGGAGACCCAAACCCATGAAGCAGTTTTCGAGATTTAATTTGGGTTATTAAATTGCCATGGAAAACTCATGGAGAGCCCAACTCAATAAATTTAATCAAATATTTCAATTTTTTTATGAAATAATTCTAAGTTTTAAACAAACCTCGCTTACTCACCTAGTTATCTCTCTTTGATCACATTTTTTCACATTAACTCATGAAATTTACACAACTTACCCTCCATCTTATGCAATTTCTTTTTTTTTCATCGCAAACTGTATTCTCTAAGAAACCATCGCTTGTAACCAACGCCATTCATCTGGTTCTCATGACCACCATTTGGCTGCTAGGATTACCAAAGAATTTGTCGATGTTATGTCTACTACCGTAACTCAGATCCATAGCCTCAATTCGAATGGTTCTGCTACATCTATTGCTCCGAACAACTTTCACAAATTTCAATAGTGCTAAGCCTCCCCAGTACTTTGGCAAGGAGAATGCCACTAAACTACTCCAATGGTATCCATTGCAAATGTCCGGACGCCAAACAGACTAAATTCTCTTCTAGTGTGTTTGAAGAACGGGCTCTCACTTTTTGGAACACGTTCAAAACCATCCAAGAAACTGAGTTGGCTATGGCCATACCTTGGGATGGACTCAAGGAAGCTATGAAAAAAGAATTTTTCCTTGAACATGAGTTGCAAAGGCTTGAGACCGAGTTTTGGGAACTCAAGCAAATTGGTGGTGATAACTCTACCTACTCGAACCATTTTTAGCCTGCTTATACCCCACCTTGTAACCCCCGTGTCATGTGGTATTCAGAAATATATTCGGTTACCAACAATCTTCAAGGATGTTGTGGTTAGTCGTGATCCTATCTCAATCGGTGAGGCTATTGCCCTTGTGGCTTCCCTTTCCGATGATCATGTTAGGGATGGAACATTGTCCCAAGAAGGTTCCAAAACTACTCTTGACAAAACCAAAGCCGAGTCCTCAACTAATTCTAAATTTGAACCCAAACCCGCATAAAACAACAACTCTCACCGCTACAACAACAACAACAACAACAAACGAAAGTCAAACCATCAAAACTATTTCATTAACTAGTCCAATCACCAACCTCAACATAACCAAAATACCATGAACAACAGACCTTACATCGTACCTCACCCGTTATGCTCCATTTGCAACCGTCACCATCCTACCCAATCCCCGTGTCATCTTTGCATCCAATTTCATCATTACAACCACCTTGCTAACTATTGTTGTACCCCGTCTGGTGTGCAAACCGCCCCACAACGTTCTATGTTGCCTGCTCTAGACCCGCTACACACCAACTGCTCAACCCGGTGCACCTACCACACGTGCTTGCTACAGTTTTGGAGACCCTAACCATCTCCGCAACATGTGTCCTCAGCTCACCCATGCTTATCAGGCACAAGTTATGCATGCACCTTACTACGCCACCCATGCTCAACAAGCCCAAGTTATACCCGCAGCTTACTACACTACTCAAGCCTATCAAGTCCAAACCTATCAACCCCAAGTCCCTCAAGGTTTTGCACCTAAAGCCTATAGTCCTCAAGTTCCTCAGTTCATGGCCCCTTTAGCTCCACCAGTTCAAGTTCCTGCTATCCAAGCTCCTCCATCAAATCAAGTTGCTCAAGCAACTCAAAGTGCTATTGGACGTGCCTTTATGATGAATGTTAAGCAGGCTCAAAACTCCAATGATGTGGTGAATGGTACGTTCCTTATTAATAATCATTTTGCTTCGGTGTTATTTGATACTAGTGTCGGTAAGTGTTTTATTTCCTTGGATTTTGCGTATATTATTGATAACCTCGTGATAAGTTATCTAAGCCTTTTATCGTATAAGTAGCGAATTTGAACTCTATTGTTATTAATTCAATTATTCAAGATTGTATTTTAAATCTTAATAAGGTCAAGTTCCCTATCGATCTCATTCCTATGCAAATGGGTAGTTTCGACGTCATCGTTGAAATGGATTGGCTCACTTTAAACTGTGCTGAAGTTGTATGTTTTGAGAAATTTCTTCGTATACCTCTCAAAGATGGTCGTAATCTTAATGTGTTTGGTAATGCGCCTAATTCTATTCTTAATCTCATGTCGTGTTTCCAAGCTCAACATTATTTGCGTAAGAAGTGTGTTGATTTCTTATCTCTCGTGGTGGATTTTTTTGTAATTTGCTTTGAAATTGTGTACTTGGATGAAATTTTGGTCATTTAAAGTAATTAATTATATGTTGTCATATTTACATTTGTATCCTTGTGAGCGGCTTTCCGTCGTAGGTTGTGATGTGATATAAAAGATCAAAACGTTTTTGCGGGGCTACAAAAAGTAATCATAAGTTAAAGTCGTGCATTTCAAAAACTCATTTACAATTACGATTTTATAAGCAATGGCTTCGTTACTTTTGCCGTTACTCCGTAAATCCACTAGCCACTCATGGCTAATAATATTACCTACAGGTATTATTATTGTTATTAGTAGTTGAGCTACCGTTGGCGACCAACAATGGTAACCAATCAGCTACCATCGGTGACCCTAACAAGTTGAACCACCGAAACCCTAACGGTGGCTATAATCGACTAATTTGAACCACCGAAAACCTAACGCCAGTAACCAATCAGCAAACGCCGCCGTGAACCACCGTCGGATCCCTACCGCTGCACACTCACAAACTTCCTCCTTCCAATACCAGATCTCCGGCTTGTATCACAGATCTCCAAACACGAGGCTGTATCACAGACCTCAGCTTGTATAACAAACACCTAGGTGCTCTAAATCCGAAACTTTTAATACTTCTACAAACACGAGGTGTTTTATACTAAAAGACTTCTAGTTAATAAATGTTAAGTATCATACAATCCGTTTAACATACACTTTTTACAATTAAAATTAATATATTATCTCGGATTCTAAAAGTCAATACTAAAATTCAGTACCAGTTCTAAACAATATTTTAGTAACACATCGGGGGCTTTTGTGAGTACATTTGGGTTCGTAGTTGTGGCGCGTTTTGTGTGGGACGGGGTGCTCCTTTACTTGAAATATGTGGTTTTACATAATAAGATTAGGTGCTCTATTGCTTGTATTTGTGTGAGTAGTTGCAATCATAGAGCGTAAGAAGCATGACTATTACCTGAGACCATGTCCTGAAACGAGGGGTGTAGGTAAGGGTAAAGATAGGGAGCATATATTGCGTTTGGCTTCTTGGAATGTAGGAACACTAAATAGTAAGTTGCTAGAATTGGTAGATGTGCTTAAAAGACGTAAGGTTCAGATAGCATGCCTCCAGCAGACTAAGTGGAAAGGGCATAGAGGGGATGAGTGTAATGGATATAAGTTGTGTTACTCGGGTTCTGATGGAGCTAGAAATGGAGTGGGGTTTCTAGTGGCTAAGGAACTACAAACTAGTGCAGTGGAGGTGATAAGACATAACGACAGGATTATGGTGTTGAGATTAGTATTATGAGAGGAAGTAGTGACAGTAGTTTGCACCTATGAGCCTTATATAGGCTTAGGGGATCAATAAAAGAGAGATTTTTGGGATTTCTTAGACGCGGTGGTAGGGGGCATACCTAGGGGTGAGATGATTTGTATAGGAGGTGATTTCAATGAACACATTGGTAAGGTTAACGAGGGTTTTCATGTCGTACATGGGGATTTCAATTTTGGTGACAGGAATGAGAGCGGCACAGAGCTTCTAGAGTTTGCGGTAGCCCACGACCTTGGTATTATAAATTCGTATTTTAAAAAAACAAATTCACATTTGATCACTTTTAGCAGTGGCGGACGCAACACGTAAATCGACTACCTTTTTATAAGGCAAGGAGACCGACGTTGTTGGAAGGACTGCAAAGTCATACCTGGGGAGACGGTTGTGGCTCAACATCGACTGCTGGTGGCAGATATAGGCTTCAAATAAGCTGACGGTTCGAGAAAGGAGATGTACACCTAGAATTTGATGGGGAAATTTGAAGGACGGAAATCTTCCACTGTTTAAGGATAAACTCATGTTGCAGACATTGGATCGACTAAATGGGGACTCAACTCAGATATGAGAAACTATGGCGTCAAAGATAATCCAAGTAGCAAAGGAGACTCTCGGGGTCACAACAGGAAAGACATGTGGGCATAAGGAGTTTTGGTGGTTGAATGAGGTCGTACAAGACAAGATAAGGGAAAAACAAGTAAGCTTTAGGGAGCTTATGAGGTGCACGAATGAGGAGGAGCGAGTGGAATAGAAGGAGACTTACAAAACGGCCAAGAGAGAGGCGAAGAAGGCGGTGTCAGAAGCAAAGAACAAGTCCTATAAACGGATGTATGAACGTTTAGAAATAAAAGAGGGGGAACATGCTATGTTTAAGATTGCCAAAGCCAGGGAGCGTAGAAGGCAAGATCTAGGGCCTGTGAAGTTTATAAAGGATACAGAGGGTCATGTACTGGTCAAGGAGCAGGACATCAAGCTAAGATGGCAAACCTACTTCCACAACCTTTTTAACAATGGGAGAGCCTACCAAGAAGAATATGACAACACAACCTCTCAACGACAACAACCGAATAACTGCTACTACCGAAGAATCACACGGGAAGAGGTGCAGACTGCACTTAGGAGGATGGGAAGGGCTAAGGCAGTTTGCCCAAACAACATGCCCATCGAGGTGTGGAAGTGCCTGGGAGAAGAAGGAGTCATGTGGTTAACTACTTTGTTAAATATTGTCCTCAAATCTGGTAAGATGCCAGACCAGTGGAGGAGTAGTGTCGTAGTCCCTATATATAAGAACAAAGGAGACGCCCAATGTTTTGGTAACTACTGAGGAATCAAACTACTAAGCCATACTATGAAGCTATGGGAAAGAGTGATTGAGGTTAGACTTAGACGGGAAACTCAGGTTACATTGAACCCATTTGGATTCATGCGGGGGCGTTCCACCACAGAGGCAATACACATTACAAGAAGATTGATGGAAAAGTATATGGGGGGAAAAGCGTGACCTTCATATGGTGTTTATTGACTAAGAAAAGGCGTACGATAGTGTGCCACGCCAAGTGCTTTGGAAGAGCCTACAGGGTAGAGGGATCCTGAGGAAATATATAGACATAATTATGGATATGTATACCATGAGTGCAACAAGTGTCCGTGCGCCCGCGGGGGATACCAATTTCTTCCCTGTGGAGGTAGGCCTTCACCGGGGGTCGGCATTGAATCCATTTCTTTTTTTGCAGTAGTCTTGGATGAGTTATCAAAGTCGATTCAGGTGACACTCCCGTGGTGCATGATGTTCGCAGACGATATTGTGTTAGTTGTTGAGAGTAAACAAGATCTAAACGTGAGACTAGAGGAGTGGTGAACAACCTTAGAGACAAAACGTTTAAGGATTAGTCTCTCTAAGACGGAGTACCTCCACTGTGACTTTAGTGGGGTAAATGACAACGAGGACGTTTAGATCACCATTGAAGGGCAAGTGGTTACACAGGTAACGAAGTTCAAGTATCTAGGTTCATTTGGTCAAAGCGATGGGGAATTAGAAAGCGATGTGGTCCATCGAGTTCAGTTAGGATGGTGTAGATGGAGAGCAGCTAGAGGTATATTGTAAGACAAGAGATTCCCAACTAAACTAAAGGGAAAATTTAATAGGGTCGCAGTTAGACCTGCAATGCTATATGGAACAGATTGTTGGGCCGTCAAGAGGGCACAAGAGCGAAAAATGGATGTAGAAGAGATGAGAATGTTACGCTGGATGTGTGGACACACAAGGTTAGACCGAATAAGAAACAATGTGTTTCGGGAGAGATTGGGGGTAGCTAACATATCCGACAAGATAAGATAGTGGGGATTGAGATGGTTTGGACATGTGAAGAGAAGACATACGACGAATCCTGTTAGATTCATAGAAAACATTACTATATAGGGGAGGAGGGGTAGAGGCTGACCTAAATTGACATGGGATGAGAGGATTAGACATGATTTGCTAGATCTAAACCTCTTAGAGGACATGGTTGAGGATATGAATTCTTGGAAACTTAGAATTAAGCCTAAGGATTTCTAGGGAGAAAATAATACCTTAGGGGTTTCTCTTTACCTTATTTTGGTCTCACACCATTATGCTTTTCTCTTTTCATATATTTCTATATTGTTACCTATACATGTATTAGTATTACTAATTTTACTATGTGTTATTATCAATTATAGTACTGTTGAACTTTGATGACCTCTTATATTCTCTCACACATATGTTTCTTTGAGCTGAGGGTCTTCTTGGAAGCCACCTCTCTATCCCATTGGATAGAGGTACAGTGTGCCTACATCACATCCTCCCCAGACCCTACTTATAGCTTTGCTATTGGTGGGATTCCACTGGGTATGATTGATTGATTGATTCATTACGATATCGAAATCAAAAAGAAACAAAAACTATACATATTTAAAGCACGGAAAAAACCTTTAAATAATCATAATGCAAAAAAATAAAACAAAAAAAATTAAACAATCAAAATGCTTTAAAAACAATATCATTGCGTGTTTCCAAAGCTTCGAATATAAGCGCTCAAATTCTTAGCCACCATTTCTAATTTACGAAACCTTCTATTTAACCTAATTTATTTCTAACCACCGCCATTGGCTCTTCACCAACCATCTACTCTTTTTCCTCCCAAAATCAAACAGCCATCCCCTTCCTCCAAGACTTCAACAGTTCAATAAAAATAAACCGAAGAAAAAAGGAAAAGGAAAAGGAAAATTGGAGAGAGGGAGAGAGAGATTGATGGGGGATATCGGAATAACCTGTCTAACTCCCGTCACGCACGACCAGAGAGGGGGGGTCACAAAGCTCATGGAAGCCACCTCGGTTTACCACATGGCTACGTCAGACAGTAGCGTGAGAGTCCCAGAAGCCTAAGACAAGCTAGGTTAAAAACATTTTTGTCTTCTACTAATGATATTGTTTCATATGAACTTAGCTTATGTTTCACCACACAAGATCGTAGTATTGTAATGCGTTTGGTGAATTTATACCTACATTTACTAAATCAATTTCTATTGAAAAATTAACACAAATTATGATTTATTTAATGAACACATTAAAAAGTTATTATATATTTAACAATATTACTATATGTACTTTTTACCAGCCAACGAATCCTTTAAATGAATTACCGACTAAAATTATCACATTGGGTCGCCTTTCAATCTAGGAAAAATTCTCACCTAAATGCAACACCCATAAACACCCGCCCGAATGCATGACAATACATTGAGATAAAACAATTTGGTTCAAAGATCAAACTAGTAATCAACACCTACTCGCATAGTCTACCATAATTACAAGGTGCCATCAAACTTGGGTCAGATGAAACATTGTGTCTATCCCTGACTCCACCACCAACTATATTTTTGATAAACAATATACATTTTCATGAAATTAATTAAATAACCAATGTATTTAGGTCATGTGTAGTGGGCTATAAATTGGGACGATTTTTGGAGGGAATACCTTCCCCCCTTTCGAGGGGGGGGGGGGGTAAGAGGGCCGAGATGGCGCCACATGACACTTATCCTCACAACTTGTAGCCCTCGATACACATAGCCTTACCACACAATAAATAAAGCTCATGAAACTTATATAAGAGCAACTCCAATGCCATGTTTAATTATGATTCAAATTCTGAAACAGACAAATGTCCATTGGAGGTGACGTTTAGTTTAGCGTATATCTACAAAACTGAATGAAAACAAACATGATAAGTGGGCTCAATGTATTTAATTTTCAAATTTTAGGCACATGGTAAAGATAACATGGCATTGGAGTTGCTATTATGAAAGGCACGTTATTGTGTTGGGCTAACCGGTGTGGTTCAGGGAAAATGAGTTGTTGAGGCACATGCGGGTATTAATTTAAGCTAGCATGGCTATTATGTGGGTATTAAAAATTTTAGGCACCTGGTAAAGATAACATGGCATTTGTCGAAATCAGTAATCATTATAAGCACACTCGCCCGAATGCACGACAATACATTGAGATAAAACCAGTTCGGTTTAAAGATCAAACTAGTAATCATCACCTACTCGCATAGCCTACCATGATTATCAGGTGCCATAAAAATTGGGTCAAATGAAACATTGTGTCTATCCCCGACTCCACCGCAAACTATATTTTTGATAAACACAATACATTTTCATGAAATTAATTAAATAACCAATGTATTTAGGTCATGTGTAGCAGGCTATAAATTGGGACGATTTTTGGAGGGAATACCTCCCCCCCTTCACCGGGGGGGGGGGTAAGAGGGTCGATAGGGCGCCACATGACACTTATCCCCACAACTTGTAGCGCTCGAAACACATAGCCTTACCACACAATAACTAAAGCTCATGAAATTTATATAATAGCAACTCCATTGCTATGTTTAATTATGATTCAAAATTCTGAAACAGACAAATGTCCATTGGAGGTGACGTTTAGTTTAAAGGATATCCACAAAACTGAATGAAACAAACATGATAAGTAGGCTCAATGTAATTAATTTTCAAATTTTAGGCACCTGGTAAAGATAGCATGGCATTGGAGTTGCTATTATGAAAGGCACGTTATTGTGTTGGGCTAACTGGTGTGGTTCAGGGAAAATGAGTTGTTGAGGCACATGCAGGAATTAATTTAAGCTAACATGGCAATTATGCGGGTATTATAAATTTTAAGCACCTGGTAAAGATAACATGGCATTTGTCAAAATTAGTAATCATCATAAGAAAACTCGCCCGAATGCACGACAATACATTGAGATAAAACCAGTTCGGTTCAAAGATCAAACTCGTAATCATCAACTACTCGCATAGTCTACCATGATTACAAGGTGCCATCAAACTTGGGTCAAATGAAAATTGTGTCTATCCCCGAATCCACCACCAACTTTGTTTTTGATAAACAAAATACATTTTCATGAAATTAATTAAATAGCCAATGTATTTAGGTCATGTTTAGTGGGCTATAAATTGGGGCGATTTTAAACGATTTATGAGGGGAACGCCCCCCTCCCCCCCCCCCCCTATTAGGGTCGACAGGGCGCCACATGACACTTATCCACACAACACTTATCCTCACAATTTGTAACCCTTGCTACAGTGTAGCCTTACAACATAATAACTAAAACTCATGAAACTTATATAAGAGCAACTCCAATACCATGTTTAGTTCTGATTCAAAATTCTGAAAAGACAAATGTTCATTGGAGGTGATGTTTAAAGGATATCCACAAATACCATGTTTAAAGGATATCCACAAAACTGAATGAAAATAAACATGATAAATGAGTTCAATGTAATTAATTTTCAATTTTTAGTAAAATTTAGAAACCAATTTGAACCCCAACTTTAATTATCTTTATTTTTGAATTATAAAATATTTTTTTGTATGCTTTTACTTTCAACGATAAAAATATTATTTGTTTCTAATCTTACATACCAATGGTAACCATCTTAATTTTTTTGAACGGAATTAATCATCTATAAATATTTAAATAATGTGAAATAAAAAAATAAGATAGTTATAAAAGTATTTTAGTTTATAGAAAGAAAAAATAGAATTAGATATTTATGTGGAATATAAAGTGTTTAAAAATGGATGTAATATTGGAGTAGAAATGGGAGTTTTTGGTTTTTGTAAGTGAACATTGGAGTTTAGTTTCTTATACTCGTCATCACGTGTAGTTTACAGCTGTTGTTCACTTGTTCCTTTGTCACACTCAACCAACAAACTCCTCAATATCTCTTCTTCAAGTTCGTTCGTTCATCTTAGCTGTTGAATTATTGTCATCATCATCATCATCATCATCATCATCTTCGTTTCTCATCTACGTACATACGTACTGCTTGAATTTAAGGTTAATTAAATCTATGTCGAACAGTGTCTTCCATTTTTAGGGAGGGTTTAGTTGATTGATGCTAATTATTTGTAAGGTAGATTAATAGATCATCAACATCTAAACTGCAAACTCTTTCTCTAATGTTTTGATTGCTTTATTTACTCTCTTTGGCTTAACATTCTTAAATTAGGGTTTCTTTTACTCTAATGGCTTCACAATTTTAAATTACAATCTGCTTCTATTTCGGGCCTAGGGGTGCAAACAAGCTACTTACACAGAGCTCGAGCGAGCCCGATCTAGCTTTTTAACGAGCAGTTTGGCTCATTTGCACCCACGTATTTACAATTGAACAGTCTTTTATCTGGCTTCACAGTAAACTGATCGAAACCTTAAATCTTCAAAGAAAGTAGTGATGTAGATTAGTAGAATTGTATTCCTGTGAATTCATGTTTAATATCATTCAATCTTTAGGTTATGAATTAACGTTTGATGTGATTATGATTGTTTATGCAGGCTGCAGATGTTTTCAATATTGTATATTGGGCTCGAATTGGAAAATCATTTGGATTTTGCAAAGGATTTGTTGAAAATGACAGTATGTGGTATAACAAAATGATTTTTTAGTATTATGTGAACTCGTAAAGATTTAGTGATTGCTCGTTTATCCCACATGGTTTAACAGGAGGACCAAAATACAGCCGCTAAGTTGACTATATCAGTTGTCAACTCACTGAAGGGGTGGCGTGTTCAGGTATCATACCGTAAGCAATTTTTTTTGTCTCAAACATATTATGGACTATTTTTAAAAGAGTAATTACTGAAATAAAAATCGTAAAAGTAGCAAAAATAAAAGAATAGGATGATTAGATATGGGAGATTACTTATCTTGTTATCTTGTTTTATGTATCTCGTGTTGAAACTAGTCATATAAAAAAAACTTCAATTTGGTTCCGGTTAAAACAGGTTCAGTCCAAAATGGGTTCTAAGAAAAATGGTTTTAGCTTTAACTAAACAAACGATCTAAAAAAAACAATTAAATGAACAGGGTTTTCTTGTTCATGTTCGTTTGTTAAGAAAATGAACATCTTCGTGTATGTTTATGTTTGTTCTTTAACAGTGTAAACGAGTGCTTAACGAACATAAACGAACAAACATGAATGAACATGGATAAACAAACATAAATGCGTTTAAATAACCCAAAGGCAATGTGAATAACAATTTGTTAAGCCTGAAAACTTATTAAAACGATACTTAGTCGTAGAGGGCCTAAAAGTTTAAATGAATTTATTTGAGGGATCATGCTTTGGTTAAGTACGACAAGTGATTTATACTACAATCGTGGTCCAATTTCTAGGGCTTTATAGAGGTAGGGTACCAAAAAGCCCCAAATACCCTTAAGTAATACCCGCGGGTTAACTAGAAGTCCCTCATAAGGCACCCGTGGGTCATATGGACCATCCGCATAAATCATTTGAGGAAGAAACACTCTCATAGCACATGCGGAAGCATCCTGACACCCTCAAAAGTCATCCGCAAGAAGGAATACCATTACGCGTAAATGACCATGAGGTAATGCTCCGGGACAGTTGTCAATAACCAATTACCTTCTAGAAGATTTGCCAAGATGCTTTCTTGGGCAATACGTGATATTTCGGCCAATTAGCCAGTGACACCTGGCAAGGCCGTTATAACCATGCACATGACTAATATTACCCTTTAACCAATATCAAAAGGACACGTGTCTAGGTTGTTATACATACACATGCAACGTATAAGCTGAACCTATCATATGAGGACACGTGCCCAGACGGTTACGAGAGCATCTTCTGAAAGGGACAGCTGGCCCAATCTCCTTCCCACACCCTTCGGCTATAAATACCCTCTCGATCGTCATGAGGTATTCATTCACTCCCGCTGTACTCTCTCAATTTACTTAAGTGCTTATCTTCTACAGAATAGTACTTATTCTCACGCCGGAGGGTGGTTACGGGAAGACCCCCCTCATGTCCTTCCCGTAACAAGCTCACGGTGTCTGTTTTGCAGGTCTTCTTCACTGGACTTTGGGCAACTGGGTTCATATCGTATTGGCAGTTAACCATATCCTACCCTGTTGACTCATCGGATCTAGGACCCATTAGTGGGAGTAGATCCGTGTTTCTTCATTGGCGCCATCCGTGGGACTCGAACCCACGACCACGTCGTTCATGTTTATTTGTATGTGCATAATCAAATAAACATGAATGAGCATAATCAAATCTGATTTGTATGTGCTCATTCATGTTTATTTGACTTAACAGGTTATCACTGACGTTCGGAACAATGACGATCTTGGGAATTGTGTTGCGGTACTCCTCCGTGCTTCCGAGCAAGCAGGCCGGAAAATGGGCTTTGAAGAAGGATATAAATTTGGTTCTGAGGGCCGGGTTCCGGAGGAGTATGTCCTGGCTGGCAAGGATACTGCTTCCATTCTCATCGAAAAATGGGAACTCCGGGTCTCACTCCGGTGGAATAGCATAAGTTGTAATGAGTTTTTGATATTCCTCTTGATCCCAGTGAACCTCTATCTCATCAACCTCAGGTTGAACAGCTGCCATTCTAGAAAACACTTAGCAAAATATTGGGATATTTCAAAGAAAGATTGAAAGTTTCAGAAGAAAGAAGCAAGTTATTATTCAGAATTCAAAGGCGATAAAACTTCAAAAAGAAGTTAACCCCCTCTATATATACTCACCGCAATTAATGCGATGGGATGCGAACAGAGGAGAGAGAAAAAACCGTCCAGTAAACGATCGCCACGTCACGCGGGAAATTCGAAAAAGGGAAAAAATTGTACAGTCGGGTACAGTAACAGCCGTCATAAACGTCCTATCACCTGCACACGCGCCTGCGAGTGGTCAACTTGTCCTTTATTCATCATTATCCACAACAACAAAAGATATTTTCTACCAACTTGCGAAAACAAAAACCCTTAAATACGCATTAAGTAGAGAATTTCACCCGTATAAAGTACTTCACACGGAAGAAACACTGGACTGGGGGGACTTATAAAGGTAGGGTACCAAAAAGCCCCAAATACCCTTAAGTATTACCCGCGGGTTAACTAGAAGTCCCTCATAAGGCACCCGCGGGTCATATGAACCATCCACATAAATCATTTGAGGAAGAAACACTCTCATAGCACATGCGGAAGCATCCTGGCACCCTCAAAAGTCATCCGCAAGAAGGAATACCATTCCGCGTAAATGACCACGAGGTAATGCTCCGGGACAGCTGTCAATAACCAATTACCTTCTAGAAGATTTGCCAAGATGCTTTCTTGGGCAATACGTGATATTTCGGCCAATTAGCCAGTGACCCCTGGCAAGGCCGTTATAACCACGCACATGGCTAATATTACCCCTTAACCAATATCAGAAGGACACGTGTCTAGGTTGTTATACATACACATGCAACGTATAAGCTAAACCTATCATATGAGGACACGTGCCCAGACGGTTACGAGAGCATCTTCTGAAAGGACAGCTGGCCCAATCACTTTCCCACACTCTTCGACTATAAATACCCTCTCGATCGTCATGAGGTATTCATTCACTCCCACTGTACTCTCTCAATTTACTTAAGTGCTTATCTTATACAGAACAGTACTTATTCTTACGCCGGAGGGTGGTTACGGGAAGACCCCCCCCCCCCCTCTTATCCTTCTCGTAACGAGCTCACGGTGTCTGTTTTGCAGGTCTTCGTCACTAGACTTTGGGCAACTGGGTTCATATCGTATTGGCAGTTAACCATATCCTACCCCGTTGACTCATCGGATCTAGGACCCATTAGTGGGGAGTATATTCGTGTTTCTTCAGGCTTGTTCTGGTATTATGTTGTGAAGTGTGACAATTTGCGGTTAAAACACTAAAATATCATTTGGACATATAAAATATATTTTTTGAAAGAAAAAGTAATTTATATCTGATTAATTCAAACATGAATTCATGGAATAAATAAGTGCATCTATTGAATATTTATTTTAAGGATGTACAAATGTTTTTTGAACGGACTTGCAATTGTTTATTAAAAGTAAACGACTAAAAAAAGCTGTCACTTTCGTGAGTGGGCTTCCAAACTTCTATAAAAGCCAACCTCATTCATTGTCCATCATCTTCAAACACAACTGTATCCCTGAATCATGGCTTCATCTACCACCACCCTCATTCTGAACGGGTCTCCGGCAGGCTGTCATCTATCCTTTGCCAATGTTGTTTCGGACAAAAACTTCATTAGCGGTAAAAAAATGATACTTTACTTAGCTTTGCCATAAAACTTCATTAAAACATTATCTTCTATTTTTTTAGCATTTAGCTAACATACTTTACTTATTAAATTTTCAATTGATTATAGTATCTACATTTTATATAGTATTTAAATATTTTTCTAAATTTAGTCTGTTATCATCCGGTTCTTGAGTCAGTCTGACTTTCGATAACTATATTTTGTAAACTTATTATGTGTTTTAAGGAATATAACTATGCCTTTAGTTAGTCTTTAATAATAAATAATATCATTTTTATTGATAGTAGTAAATATATAGTAGTCAATTTGATCAAAAAGAAAGCAGAATTTGTTGATACATCATAGATTCTAGTGTTTTAGAAAAATAGGAAAAAAGGGTGGTTGAAAGTGATAACTGTCATGATAAAGTGAATTATTGTACGAAGACAAAGTTTATAGTTAGAAATATTTTCTAAACTACAAAGAAATTATTTTGAATGTGATGCAATCCAAATGTATCACATGTGATGGCACCATCTCTTCAATTAGTACAATCCTAATTCAGCCATCTAGGGCAACATCAACTGGTTCCATCTCCCTTTCATGATGGTTCTGGACCACCACTGGTACGACATTGAAGGTGTCGGCTAAATCTGTGCTACAGTCCTCCCCTTCGGTTAGATCATCATGCTTTACACGGGCAATGCGTATGATCTCTCACAATTACAATGCCTAGCGTATGTCGCTAACTTATCGGATCCCCTCCTCACTGAGTGGAAAAAATACGAAGGCAACACAATATTATTTCCACCGCTAAGAGTGGGTTAAAAGGACTTTCAGGACCATCAACATTGTGGATGGGGCTCGATGGTGAATGGGGAATGGTAATAAGTTCAAAGCATAATGAGACGATTGGTTGTGCTTTGATTTACCACACCACTAATTTTACAAATTGAGTTGCAAGATTATGTGTTGCACACCGTTCCCCCATACAGTTAGGTATGTGGGAATGCATTGATCTGTACCTTGCATCATCACACTCAAACGAGTTGGACATTGTGGATAACGGGCCAAATGTTAAACATGTGTTGAAACGAAGTGGGGATGGAGATGAGCATGATTTGTATGCAATTGGAAGTTTTGATGAGGTGAATGATAAGTGATACCCTTACGACTCGGGAAACAATGTGGTTATTTGGTTAAGATACGTTTCTAGAAACTTTTATGCGTCCAAGACGTTTTATGATCAACATAAATAGAGGAGGGTACTTTGGGGTTTTGTTGGAGGAACCGATCCTCAAAAGTATGGCATTTCAAAGTTATGGCCTAACATTATGACTATATTTTTCAACTGAAAAAAAAACTCCTCATACTTGCCATAATGTTAGCCCCTTTGAAATGTCATACTTTGGGGAATCGGTTTCTCCAACAAACCCCTAAGGTACCCTCCGGTTTTTACGTGGGTCAAAAAAGGTCTTTGACGCATAAAACTTTCCAAAGTCATACCTTAAACCCTTACCCAGATCTTTTTCCGGCTGGTCAGGGTACCATTTATCATTCAACCAATCGAGATGTCCAATTGAATTCCAGTCATGCTTTTATTATCCCCACTTTCTTTCACCACGTATTTAACATTTGGCCCATTATTGACGGACATGTCCGACCTGTTTGTGTGTGTGGTGGATACAGGGTACAAATCTACACACTCCCACATACATGTATGAGAGACCGCGTGCAGCACTTCATCTTTCAGCTCAAAGTATGTGAAATTTGTGGTATGGTAGACTAACGCACAACCAACTGGCTCGTTTTTCTTTGACCCAATCAACAGTCATCATTCGCCATCGGGCCTCATCCATAGTGTTGATGGGTCCCGGAAGTCTCTGTGCCTCACACCTGGAGTTGGGAATAAGACTCGGTTTCCTTGGTATTTTACCCAATCAACGAGTATTGGATCGGACGAGTTGCCCCATATGCTATGCATCGTAGCTGCAAAAGATCGTATGCACTACCAGTGGGCAGTGTAGAGCATGATTATTTCAACATTTGGGAGGATCGTGGCAGAACCGCTAAAGACATCTTCGATGTTAATGGTCTTTTGATACAGAGTGACCCCATGTCATGTTGCCCCAGACGGGTGAAAATGGATTATATTGTTAGAAAAGATGGTACCATCCCTTGTAATACATTGGGCCTGCATCACGCTCAATGATTTGGTCAATGCTTAGAATAGGTAGAAATCGTCAAAGTCAATCAAAGCAAGAATCAGAATCTGATGCAGAAACAAGTTAATGGGCCAGGTCTTGAAAGTCAAAATCATCATCCTTAGTGTCAATGCAAAAGTAGAAGAATTGGGGTCAAAAGCATTTTTATTTGCAGGCAAAGTCAGAAGAATTGGGGTCAAAAGCATTTTTATTTGCAGGCAAATGTGAATTGGTTCGTGCAAGTCAAAGTCAATTAATCACATTAAGGTTTTGTTATAGACAAATTCTGGTTCAGGCATTTCTGTTGTAAAAAATTTGGCCTTTCAAATGAGGTCTTTTATTTTGTTAAGTTTTGTGCATGATGATACTATGCGTATGCTATCTTGGTGCTATACGATGCATGTTCAACTTGGTGCCATGTTTGGGTTGGAGTTGTTTTGTGCATGATACAATCATTTCCAACTTTCTTGCAAAATTATCTTTAAATTTTTTACTTAATCCATATTTATGTATCATATGCGTTAACATATTTCATTCTTTAAGGTAGGGGATACCTTTTAGAAAATGGTAGAGAATCCTTGTTACTATATCTAGTCAATGGTTTGAAGTGAGGATTGTTCAATATTAGAGTACTTTCAGTTGTGCAATATACGCATATTAATACCAAAGAGCGTTTTAACTAATAGTATCCAAATGTGTTGTTTGGTGTCCCATGAGGTCATAAGTTTTAGTCACATCGTAAACTAGTGATGTAGATTTATGAGTATACTAGATTTTCACCCGGCGCGTTACGCAGGGCCAATTGGTACAACTTTAACATTGAAACGTGGGTGTTGGTAAAACCCGAGCGTTGGTAAAGCTCGAGCACTGGGCTAATTAGTATCGTTTACGTTCTTTACGTTATAGACATAATTGGTAAAACCTTAGCGTCCCAAAAAAACATATTCGTCAAATTAACATATAAAAAATAAATTATTAAAAACGACTTTTGTTTGGTTGGTAAAAACGGGTGGTGATAAGTTTAATTCTGAGCACTAAGGTTGTAACTGGACACGAATTCGGTCGGTTTCGGTTTCTTTTGTTACGGTACCGGAGCTAAAAAAGGAAAAAACATATTAAAATTAAATGGACCAATGAGGTGATATCGGTTGGTAAACTCGGACATTGGTAAAACTGAACATTGTCGGCAGGCCTGGCTTCGAGAATGGTTAAAAATTATTGGGCCGGAGGCGAAAACTTTTGTGGGCCATAATAAAAAGGGTACCTTATTGGGTTTAAACAATTTTATTTTTTAATAAGCCTTAATTTTTTGGGTCTTATGATTTGGTTGTGTAAAATACTATTTAAAAAAAAATAAGGTTAAAATGTCTCAAGTAAGATTAGTACCCACAACCTTTTGGTTGAAAGCCACACCCATTTACCACCAAACCAAACCAGTGGTTGTGCAATTTGGTTTAAGCATTATATACATATTGTTTTTCATAAAAATATATATAATTTTTTTTTAAATCCGGGCCTATCGGGGTGTCGGGCAGAGGTCCGTCGACCACCCGGCCCTCCCTTATAGTCGGCCCTAATTGCCGGTCCCGGGCGTTGAGACGCTGAGTCTATGTGAATTCGGCTGGTTTTCGTCACGTTTGTTTAGATATCAAAATTAAAACAAACGAAAGAATAAACAAAATTGACATCGGTTAGCTTCTGTTATGTTTGTTAGGGTAGCAAACAGGAAAAAAAAGCAAAATGATAGGGCAAGTAAGGTGCCGCCAAACTTTCCATTTATATATATATATACACTAGTTTTTCTACCCGGCGCGTTGCGTCGGGGTAGCTGGTAAAACCCGAGCATTACGGCAATGAGTTGACACGAATTCGGTCAGTATCGGCTGCGTTCGTTAAGATATAGACACCATAAGTAAAAATTTGAGCGTTACCCAAAAAATTAATTCGTCAAATTTACATATAAACCATTAGCAGATAAGAAAAAAAAATTTAAGGCGATACTTATTTGGTTGGCAAACCAAGGGGTGGTAAAACTCAAGAGTTGTGGTCCCGAGCATTGAGGCGGTAATTTTACATAAATTTGGTCGGTTTTGATTACATACGTTACGGTAACGGAACTAAAAAATGAAAAAAATATAAAAATTGAGGTTGACCAACGATCAATTGGGTAGGGTGGGGGGAGGTAAACTTGCGCATTGGTAAAACCTGAGCGTTGCCGGTCATGAGCTTTAAATAAGGTCATGCGTCTGTGCGAACGCGGTCGGGTTTTTTCAGGTTTGTTATGGTACCGGTTTTAAGAAAAAACAACTAACGTTTGGTCGGTTTCACTTAGATTTATTATAATAACTTAATTAAAAAAACAAAATTCATTGACCAACATGATGGACCACTTGGCGATACCAAAGTCCTTATTTATATATAGTAGCAATAGTAATTAGGTAATTAGAAGGTGTGTGAAATTGTTATTATGTATAAATAATAATAATAATAATAATAATAGTAATAATAATATCGTGTAATACAAGACAAGCCAATATGAGATATGATATGATATAACATAGGGTCGAGTTTTTAGGTGAAACCGATACTGAAGTCATCGGTTTTTCGAATATACAAATCGTTCGGTTTGGTTTTTTGGTTATTTTCGGTTTCGGTTCGGTTATAGTCAGGTTTTTTTTCCAATTATGCGTAGACATTGCAAAAAAAAATTTATAAATGAAGATGATGATTTGTAAGAGCGTATTAGAGTACTACAAATATATTTAATACAAAAAACAAAAATAGACGCATGTTACGTGGAAACATACGAATACAAAGTTGCTAGAGTAATACTGTAATAGAGTTTAAAATTCAACAAAGTTCTTAATATTAGAACACTAGAAGAATAGTCCCAATCTTCATTATCATCTTTTTCATCTCCAAAGCTTAGTCATAGTCTTCATAATCTTCATCACCATCAATTGTTTCGGTTCGGTTTTTTCGGATTTTTAAAAATGGAAAACCGAAACCAAAAATGCATTTTTTTCAAATAAACAAAAGGTTAACCGTCGGTTAATGCTTCGGTTCAGTTTTTTCAGTTAATTCGGTTTTCTGCTCACCCCTCATGTAAACTATTAATTTGGGCTTAAATAACATGATTGATATGTGATAAGTAATTGTAAGGGTTATTGGTGTTTAAAATCTAAACTTTGATCCATTAGATGAGATTAAACTAACTAAAAAAATGTTTTCTAACAGTCTCCATCATGTTATTTAAGCTCAAATTATTTAGTTATGTAACTTATACAAACAAATAGCTAACCAAAAGTTAAAATAATAAATCTTTATTTATACTTCTTTCAAAAATACGAATGTTACAGCGTTGTCTTCATTTCGTGAGACCTATGGATTGGATGCTTGGATCTTGAGTTTGGTATAACTCAATTCAATCCCATCACGGTTCACTTCCCCACCTGCAACAAAATCTATCCTTAATTATACCATACCATCATTAAACTAAAATAACCCAAATCCCATTTTCACTTTATACATTTAAAAAGGAGTCATCATTAACTAAAATTTTGAAGAAAATAGTTTGTCCGCTAGGTGTTCGACAAAATGCCTCAATGAAATAATCTTTGTTTTTGGGTGTTTTGAGGAGGGGAGGGCAACGGTTGGTTGCTCTCCTCTTTCCTCTTTCGTTCGGGTGTTCATTCCTCAAACTCAATTCGAGTTTTGTTTTATTATTATTTTTCTTGGTGTTGTACGCGGCTACCGGGGTGTTTTGTTGGGCGGGGGGTGGTATGATCGGGGTTATTGAGGAGGTTGTTTAGCATTGTCCGTTTAGAGGCTTCCACTGTTGCCCGGATGGATTACCGGGGTCCAAGGGGGTTTGTGTAACACCCTTGGCAAACACAACATCGTCCCACTCTTAGGCAAATCCCACATCGGCCGTGGACAAGAGAGAACCTTGGTTCATAAGTAATGGCCTGCCTCTTAACATCACCAACGCGTTTTGGGCTTAGTTGGCTGTAGAGTACATGAAAACTCCACAGTTAAGCGTGCTTAGGTGGAAATAGTACTAGGATGGGTGACCACCTGGGAAGTCTCTACCTGGGCAACCAAAAACAAAGTCGTAAGTTCCCGGATGGGCAACCCATCGGGGCAAAGCGGACAATATTGGTGGTACGAGAGGGGCCGGATGTTACAGGTGGTATCAAAGCCACTCTTGTGCTGTTCGGGATGATGGGACACGCCTCAACGAGGACGATGAGTCCAAAGGGGGGTTTTTGTAACACCATTGGCAAACACAAAATCGTCCCACTTTTAGGAAAATCCCACATCGGTCGTGGACAAAAGAGATCATTGGTTCATAAGTAATGTTCTGCCTCTTAACATTACCAACGCGTTTTGGGCTTAGTTGGCTGTGGAGTACATGAAAACTCCACGGTTAAGCGTGCTTAGGTGGAAATAGTACTAGGATGGGTGACCACCTGGGAAGTCTCTACCTGGGCAACAAAAAACAACGCCGTGAGTTCCCGGATGGGCAACAACCCATCGGGGGCAAAGCAGACAATATTGGTGGTACGAGAGGCGGGGATGTTACAGCAGGTCTGGCAATAGAAAGTCTGAGCAATGCCGAATTATTCAAAGGTCGCTATCCGCTTGGGGTGACCGTGACGGTTTCTTTGAGCTCCTTATATCGCTTTTTGACCAACCCCTAGGAGATGCCCCGGGTGGTGATGCGTTTGTCACCGAGTCTGACAACGTCGGGTTGGGCGCCAATGTTAAACAATGTTTGCGGAAAGTTGCGGACGGGCATTTCACTGTTGCGGTCAAGGTATTATCCTCTTCAGGGGTTGCACCTTTCGGTAAGGATACTTTGAACGCTTTGTTGTCTAAGCATCCCATCATGGCACTTCTGATTATGGCTGATTCCTTGCTTTCTGAGTCTCCCCTTGTCGTGGACGTTGATAGTGTGCTTGGGTGCATTAAATCTTTCCCTAAAGGGACTTCGTGTGGGCGGGACGGTTTGCAAGCCCAACACATTTTAGATGCGTTGTGCGGAGAGGGGTCTCCGATTGCGGATGGTTTGCTCAAGGCTATCTCTGCGGCGGTTAATTTATTTTTGGGGGGAAGGTGTCCTAAGGTGTTGGTAGAGTTTGTTGCGTCTGCCCCACTTACGCCGTTGCTTTAACCGGACAATGGGATTAGACCTATTGCCGTTGGGGCCATTTGGAGGCGGTTGGTCTCTAAGGTGGGTATGAGGGGTGTCGGGAAGGAGATGGCTAAATACCTCGGTGACTTTCAATTTGGGATGGGAGTCCCCAGTGGGGCAGAGGCCGTGCTTCATAGCGCGTACATGTTTTTAAATCAGTTTCATTCGGATAGGTCATTGGTTATGCTTACTGTTGATTTCTCCAATGCCTTCAACTTAGTAGATAGGACGACCCTTCTGCATTAGGTCCGGAGTCGATGTCCTTTAGGTGGATTTTTTATATAGGCAGTCGGCTAGGTTATATGTGGGTGATACTTACATTAAATCCACAACTGGGGTTCAACAGGGGGACCCTCTCGGGCCTATCCTTTTTGCCTTAGTTTTGCACCCACTTGTTCACCAAATTAGAGATCGGTGCAATGTTCTCTTTCATGCTTGGTACTTGGATGATGACACGATTATCGGGGATACTAGAGAGGTGGCCAAAGCATTAGATATTATCAAGTCTGAGGGGCCTCGTTTGGGTCTTGAATTAAACGTTAAGAAAATAGAGTTATTTTGACCAACATGCAATGGTGTGAAGGTACAGAAGGGGTTGTTCCCTTGCGGGATTGGAAGGCCGGTGCTTGGCGTGAAACTCCTTGGTGGTGCTGTAAGTCGGGATGCGGGGTTTATCAGCAGTTTGGCTATGAAAAGGGCATCTAGCACTGTGGAACTGATGAGCTGTCTCCCAAGACTTCAGGATCCTCAATGCGAGCTTCTTTTGGTTCGCTCATGTATGGGAGTCGCCAAGCTTTTGTTCGGTTTGAGAACGTGCCAACCTATGTATATGGGGGAAGCTGTTTCTATATTTGACAATGGTCTTCGAAGGGCGATTGAGGACATCGTGGTTTGTGGAGGTCCGTTCTTTGGGGATCTCCAATGGAGGTTGGCATAACTTCCGACCCGTTATGGGGGTTGGGTCTCTGTTTGGTCGAGGATGTATCTACATATGCTTTTGTGGCTTCGAGAGCACAATCGTGATGTTTGCAAGACCATATTCTTCGGGGTTGTGATATGTATGGGTTGGACTCTGATTATGAGTGTGCGATGGATCGTTTACGTACTTCACTTCCAGATTTTGATCTTAGCGGGTTCTCTAATAAGGACACCCCCCCTAAAGCCCAACATGTTGTGGCGAGTGCCTTATTTAGTAGAATCGTCAAGAGTTTAGAAGTGAAGTTTGATCTATCTCCTCGCCAAAAGGCGGTGTTTGAATGCCTTCGGGATCCTCGGGCTCAGGATTTTCTAACGGTCATCCCCATTGAAGGATTAGGCCAACGTATGTCGGGTTTGGAGTATCGGGCTATCCTTAAGTACCGGTTAATGATCCCTATGTTCCCGACTGATGAACCTTGCCCAATTTGTCACAAGGTCTGTTTGGATTCTTTTGGTGACCATGCGGTGCATTGCAAAGAATTGTCTGGCTTTAAATACAGACATGATTTGGTTAGGGATGTTCTGTGTGATGTTCTTAAACGAGCAGGGATTTCTGCTAAAAAGGAGGCCCTGTTAACTTTCTCACGGATCCTCTTGAAGGGAGGTCTACTTTACGACCAGCTGATATGTTTGTGTTCGGGTAGGCAGGGGGGAAACACGCCTGTGTGGATCTTACAGGAGTGTCTCCTCTTATTGGGCTCAGGGACCGTGGGTTTGTTGTGGGTCAGGCTGCGTTGAAGGCTGAATCGGGCAAAGTTGTTAAACACGAGAAAGTTTGTTTAGATAGTCAACATGTCTTTCTACCATTTGCCTTTGATACATTTGGTTTTCTAGCCCCAGAGGCTGTGAAATTTTTTAGTAGGGTTCAGCGCGTCGTACACGTAACCTCTACAGCTTCTAGGTCCCAAAGCTTCTTTTTTAGCAGGATTGGCTTTGCTATTCAAAAGGGGGTTGCGGCGCAGCTTGTTGCCTGTTTGTCTGCCACTTTATTGTAATCGTTTTATAGTAAATTATATATTTCAAAAAAAAATTAAAATATTGGATATGTTAACAAAAAAAAGTATAGGATCTAAGTGATGGTGATTAGAGAGCAAATTTGGTATCGGTGTTGATACCGAATTCGGTACCGATTTGTTATCGTTGGTACCAAGTTTTGAGAATTCGGTATCGGTGTCGTTACTGGTATTTCTTGAATTTTGCATGGAACACTGGCACCGAACTAAATATTTCGTTATCGGTACCGATACCAAAAAAATTGTGATTTTTGGTTCAGTATGTGATGTATATAAATTTATACATCTGTTTATGTACTAAAATATTTCCAAATAGGCTTAATATCAACGCTAATATTAGAATAAATAACCAATAATGTTTATAATTTCTATTTCTAAGTAAATATAGCCTTAAATAATAAACAAGCTAATATACAAATTAAAACGGAGACAACTGTGAAAACCGACTCAACACACCTCATGTTGAAGCAAGGCATGGGAATGTTACAAGCATATGAGGAAAAGACAAAATTTTGAAGTCACAGCATGGCCCATGTTGACATCAACACACCCTATGGTAAAAGTACAAGAGAAAAAGACAAAAACTGATGAAAATAGTCATGTTAACATCAACACGCCCTGCCCTCTATAGAAAGTACAAGATAAAAGACAAAATAGAAGTTTCATGGCTTACCACAGGTCGTGTTCTCTCTCCTGCTGTAGTTTCTGACAACGAGCATTTAACACTATCAGACAAAATGGTTAACACCGGCCGTGTTGAGAGCCCTGGTCAGCCTATAAATTGAATGCTCATCCACCACATTCGACACACCATCAAGAACACTTAATGCACTTCACCCACCTCCTTTTACCACCAATAATAAGGAAACTACATCATCCATCTACCTTTTGAAGATCAAGGACATTGAGCTATTGGAAGAAAGTCATTAGCATTAAAGATTAGTCATCCAAATTGGTTAGATTGTTTTAATTTGATCATGTTTGTATCTATTACTTTGATTTATAACATTATGCTTTCTATTAGCTAAACTTTCATGGTATAATCTTGGTTTATAATGAGTCTTAACTAACGTTTAATAATACTTATTAAACATATGACTGGTTTATAATAAGTAAATATTATGTTGTAATTATCATTTGATGATGAATGTTAAATCACTTAGAAGAGATATCAATTGCCGAGCTCCATGATAATTTGGGGAACTGCCATTCTTATAAGGCATTGGGTAATAAAATATAAACCTTAAAAGAGACACCACTTACCGAGCTTGATGATAAGCCGGGAAACTGTCATTCTTGTGAGGGTTTGGTTGATAAAACATAAATCCTAATATAAACTTGGACCAAATGGAGTATTAGTAGTAATTTATCATCTTTAAAATGGGAACGTTGACATGTTGTGTATACGAATTGTTTATATTAATCCATTAAAATTGGTTGATTACTTGTCAAGTGAATGCGCAACATAATCTATTTAAACAACTCTTGGATGGTTATTACAAAGTTCTATAATTGTCGAAGAGTTGTGTGGGTTAATACTTGGTCAACTGAGATTAATCATTTACAACTTAACTAGTCTTAATTGGTATTTTAAGTATAATACAAAAGTTATTTTCACTAAAATATCAAGGGCAATTGACTTATTAGTTTAAGGAATTGTCTCATCTTTAAAGTAAGTTACTTTATGAGTACTTAATAAACCAAATTACTTACATAAAATGATGTTTTTGTGGACGTCATAAAGCTATGCATACCTCTTTCGTTAACTATCATGGAATAACATGACTTAAAAATAAGGTATTATTCTCACATTTAATTGCCAAAGCTAGTTTATATCACATGTTTACCAATTAATTGTTAAACCAAGTTAAGAGAAGTTTTAACCAAGATGATACACTTTTATCATTGATTATCTCTATAAAAATAAGAAATAAAAAACCCAAAAATATTGTCTTTTGTTGATGTTTAAATTTGTTTGAAATTTACTTGTTAAACCAAAACCAAATATGATGTTTAACTCCGGTTAAAATAAATACAACGATTTAGTAGTAAAAATCAAACAAGTGTGTCTGCGAATCAATACTTAGTTCTTACCCATACTATCATACATATACGATAGACACATTTGTCTATTTGTGTGTTGTCTAGTTAAGATAAAAAACAATTTTTATAAATTTAAAACTCGACTCTGTGTGAAACAAAACATTTTGAAAAACTAACACTTTTTGTACCACTACACACGCAACATCAGTATGATACGATCTCATCCCTAGTAGTGATGAATGTAGAGAGTGTGTGTGTGTGTTCTTGAGGCGTATTTGTTGGTTAAAAATCTTTTTCATTTATCCATCTTCAAGGTGCAAACCAACGTCGGTCTTCAAGGTGCCACCGATCTTGAATGACAAAGATCTGCTTTTCATATTCGAGCACCAAAGAACTTCATCGGCGGTAATTAGAACACAAATTTATCAAATTTTAATTATGTGTTAATTTGAGGTTTTGATTCAAGTCTCATGTTCTTATTCTTATTATTATTTTTATTATTTTTTCATGTTGGTGGCCGGCCTACTGTTGAATCCGGTGGGCTGCTTATTCTGGCTTCTAGATCCCATTGGCAAGCATTTCGCTTAACTAACGGCCTGTTCTTGAGTTTTTTTAAGGGAGGGAAAGTAAAGGAAAGGAAAACTAAGGATAGTTAAAAAATGGGTGTTCTTGAGTTTTTTTTAGGAAGGAAAGGAAAGGAGTAGGAAGAGTTAGGAGGGATTAAATTGATGTTGTTTCCCAATAAATTATCCTCTCAAAAATGGGCTGATTACTAAGGATAAAAATGTTATCATTTCCTTTTCTCTAATTTCCTTCAAACTCAAGAACACACTTAATTAAAAAAAATTTCCTTCCCTGTGGAAGATACATCTTGTTATACCGGTCTGATCAGGACACACGGACTAGGGAAAGTACTGTGCATGGGTCGGTTTTGGCCCAAGCTATAACTATAACTAGGGCTGTCAATTCCTAACACGACCCGAAACCCGACATGAAAAAATACAGGTTTTGGGTCGGTTGACACGACCCGTTTTCTTAAACAGGTCAACCCGAACCTGCCCCGTCTAAAAATGGGCCAACCAGAACCCGACCCGTTAAAAACTAGGTTTACATGTTACACGTTTAAGAATATAGAGAAGTTAATATTTTGATATTAGAAATAAAAAGGGTTAAATTTTAAAGTTAAATACTTTGATTTATAATTTTTTATATATCTATTAACTTTTAAAAATTAAACTAATTACTTTTTAAAATATTTTTATCCACTCACTTCCAATATTTTATTTAATTTATTAGTCCTAACCATTTATTCCTTTATTATTTCTATTCGTTTGTTCTTATATTGAGCAAAATGTTTGAACATAAGTTTGCTAATTGAGAATTAGAGATAAATACAAAAGAAAAACAATTAGATCTATCATAAAATTATTAAAATGTTTTATATGAATAAGAGTAATTGATTGTCTTGGTTATTATTACGTCACTAGGTATTACTCACATTTGTGAACGAATGTAAAATGGGTTGACCTGAAACACAACCCGAACACAACACACATTTAAATGGGTCGACGCGACACGACACGAATAAATATACAGGGTTGAAGAATCTCAACACGCCAACCCGACACGATTGACACCCTTAACTATAAACAATTAAATAGATAATTATAACAGATCCGCTATGGCGGTTTTTGGTTTTGAAGGTTATATGTAGTGAGCCAGTTTGGATGTACATTGTAATTGAACCTACAAGTTTGGTACTAAATATTACCTAAAAAAAATAGAAGAAGCAAATTGGATTTTAATAATCCCACATTTTTACGGTTATCTGATAATAATTCCACCATAGAAAATAGCTACCACCGGTCCCAACTTTCACACTAATTGTTTTCATTAGACCTCTGTTAAGAAAACCTAACGCTGATAACTTTTTTCCCGATGTTTTAGGGCTTTTGATCGGAATGAGGATACGAGTCGATTGATGTTACCTCGAAATTGTGCTCCAAATGACTTGATTTTTGTTTATTGGACGTTTAAGCACTCAAATTGAAGCATCGTTTCATCATTTCGACAACTGTTACGGGGTAACTTTTACATCAATCAACTTGTATCATCATTCCGATTAAAAGCCTTAAAACACAGCTTGAAACTTAGAAAAAAACTTAATGGTGTTAAGTTTTTTTTTTTTACAAAAGTCCAATAAAAACACTTAGTATGAAATTTGAGACCGTGACATCTATTTTCTAAAGTGAAGCTATTGTTGGCTAGATGCATAAACGTGGGTTATTAAATTCCTATTTGCCAAAAAGAAAACGACATGACATAATAAAGATAAATGTAATTCATAATATGAATACCATATATTCAAAAAAATTATTATATAATTCGATAACATACGTTGAAATCGAAATGGTATAACCAAGCAACGTGTTTTGTGGAAGTTAATCCCCAAATATTTTTTCGGTTAAATAAAGGTGTCGGTTCGGTTATGACGGGCTTAAAATTTTCTTTAACCAAAACCAACCCGTATTTGACGGTTTTTGAACCTACCCACCGATCATGTTGGTTAAAATCGGTTCGCATATGTCGCTTAAGTTGCTAACCCCTACTATTAAGGTTCAGGATTGTCCGGTTTTGGGTTAGTCATGTTCTAGTGTTCCATGTAAACTATTAGCCCAATCTTGCTTTCAAAGTTTCAGCCCAATCTCATGTTTAACTCACCCCAAAGTTAAGCAAATATGATGTCCAGTTTTATATCTAACCTCTAAATGTTGTAGACTTTGATCAGGGTGTTGATTTTGAGTAAACATTAGACTGAGTTGACTTTGATGATTTCCACCTATTATAAGAATTGACCAAATCATTGAATGTGATGCCCTGTAACAACCCCAATTTCAAGGGCTAATTTTTTTACGTAGTTAGAACAACATTATAGAACGCGGTTTAAGAGTCTTAAGATGGATTCATAATAGGTGCAACAAGCCTAATCTTAATATAGATCATTAAGCTGGAACCAACATGTCAAATTCCATCAAAATAATATCCAAGTGTATACTTCAATCATAACCATTCTACTGAACGAATAATTTATAAAGCCGTAACCTTAGACGAATCCATACTTTAAGATATGCAATAATAAATTTACTGTGAAATAATAACGATGGTAGTAAACGTTCTATGAAGATTATCATAACTGGTTTTAACCTACTCTAATATGTATATATATAAATACATATTACATGAGAATAGTCATCCAATATGAATTAACTAAATCTAATATTCCAAGATTTGAATTCCTAGTGCAAAACCTTCACCAACCATCAACCTTTTCCATTAATCCTGTGTACTTAATCACATACAAATATATTAAATATCTTCATTAGAAGTGTATCTTCTCAAGATATTTGGAAGCATAATTAAATCTCCTAATTCCCTTGAAAATCTTAGCAAATCACGTAATATCTCTTATCCCCACTCCTGGTCGTTGCCTCCTTCCCTACGCATAACAATCTTCATTCGACTTCATTCTACCCAATCAATATTCATCCGATTTCTCTATAAATGAAGGACTTCACCAGGATTGAATTCCTACAGCCTTCTAAATCACAAAATTCCTCACAATTCTCTCTACAAAATGTTGGCAATCCACAGAAGCAATCTCTTCATCCTCAGAAACCATCGTTCCTAACTTCTCCCATTCAGGAATCAATTATTATCATCACTGGTTCCAGAAACCAAGTTATAATAATCCACTTTCATCTCCTGGCGTTGAAGATCATTCCCTAGAAACTGATTCTATTGGCACGCCACTCAATCAAGGTTAGCGATCCATTGTTATTTCTAAAATATTCCAGCAACATGTTCTAAGGTGACATGAATAGTGGTGGAAGTAGATATCCATGAATAATTACACCACCACTTTTGCCTTGATCATGCTTAAAACATTGTTATTTGAACTTTAACCAGGAAACTAAAACTCTAAGTTCAAAAACAAGTAAACTAGCCTTTGAGATCAAACCCTAATCACTTTATTACCTAGTATTACTAATAAACAGGCTGATCTCTCGAAGAATGAATCAAGGGTAACCCATGGACAGCCCAAACCTAAAGGGTATGCCCTTCAGAGTTATACTCATGCACCCACCATCTTAAAACCGTTATTTTCTAGGCATGAGCACATAAAATCGATCATAAAATCTCAAACCTTCATAATAATAATAATTTCATGGAACTCAAAAGATTTTTACAATTTTAACTTCAGATTCTACAACCTGTTCAATAATAAAAATATACTTTTTCTATTCGGTACATGAACTTGAAACTGAGTCTTTCGGTTAATACCCCAATCAGTGACGTTTTTGCATAAAAATGGTTCTTTTATTAAAACTCAATAAACTAGGAAGTGTCCAGAAAAAAAAAACAACAAAAAGGGGGTATTAGAGTATGAATAACTTATAAGAAGTAATCACATTCCAAGAACCGAACAAACACCCACTACTAGCCTAAACAAAACCTAAAAACATTTTTTTTTAAACATAATAATAACTCATATAAGATGAGTTATTAGCAGGTCTCAAGTTCTTTTAAGAGTTTGCGACTTAAAATGAATTTTAGTGATTGATACTTACATAACCTGGAAATAAAAGAAAGATTTTAAACCAAAACTAAATATTTTCAAAAAGTTAACTCATTATTTTCCAGAATAATAAAGCTCAAAAATATATTCTATGAATTAAAATTATAAATCTTGAGATAACCACATGAACTTTTGGGATCTCATCAAAAGAACAATAAATATACATCAGAATTCGTATTTAAAAATCCCAGAAATAAAAAGGTGATTGTTTCCTATTGTTTTAACACTTATAATATGTTATAGAGACCTTTAGAAGTATTTTCAGACTTCTAATGAGTTATTTTTACAATTAAAAGTAAAAAAACGCAGGTCGAGAGAAAACGACAACATAAAAATTATTAGTTTCACACGAATCCAAAATAGATGTTGTGGGTTTGATATAACTAAAATCCGACAGTTCTTAAGACTTTATAAATCTGGTCATCAACACATTACACATAGTTTAAATAGAATACATCAAGGTCCTAGACCAATCCAAATAGAATAGAGTGTTTACACTTTTATTGTTTAATTTAGGAGCTAGCGTTCAAGGAAATACCTTCACAAGTAACCTACGTTTAGAATCAGGTGAGTTCATGTGATCTCCATTTTCAACTATTTACTTAAAACATTTTGGGGACATGGAATACATACTCCTATATGTTTTTATAAATTATTTTGGTGTATTATTAACCAAGACCGATTTAGCTGGCTTAAACAATCCATGACGTTTTAGCACAATCATTAACTCCGAAAGGAGCTACGAGATATATGGGTAGTACTATCTGGGGAAAACATCCGCACATAGTGGGCCTGCATCATGTGATGACCACCTGCTAAATGATAAAATGTATATCTTATGAAATATATTCGCGTCGTTTGTAACTTATGTTGGGCAGACATAAGTGTAATTTGACCCATAATAATAAGGGGTATGGGTAAAGGGGTATTTATTTTAGATGTTCTTGGGTCGTTGACACAGATTTGATTGTAAACTTGTTTAATATGCACCATATTTATTTTGTGTCGTGTCTAAACTCATGTTCTCACCAACAAATTGTTGAAGTATTTTGAGTATGTATTTTCAGGTATAGCTCAGGAGTGATGCACCTGGGAACGATAAACGAAGTTACAACTAAAAGTGAAGCTAGAAGAATAAATAGACAAGAATCATGAATAATTCATTTTTTTGTAAACCTTGTATTTCCTTTTCCATTTGTTGTATTTGGGATCAAGACACTTAGTATTGTAAAAATTTTAATATTTTCCGCTATGTTTCGGTCGTCACAGCTAACCCCCTTATTCGGGTTGTGACATTCCCAATGTATTACAATGGATTCTACCGGTATAACCCGTTTTCACTCCTCTGTGGCGACATGACATGGGGCCACTCAGTATCAAGGGGTCTGATCAAGTGGTATCATCTCCCTTTCTCTATGGGTCCCGGGTCACTGGTACGACATTAAAATTGTCTTTACCGATTTTGTCACGATCCTCCCATATGGTGAAATAATCATTCTTTACACGGGTAATGCATAGTATCTTTCGCAGCTACAATGCATAGCATACGCGGGTAACTAGTCGGATCCCTTACTCATTGATTGAGTAAAATACCAATTAAACCAAGTCTTATTCCCACTTCCAAGTGTGGGTGACCGAGACTTTCGGAACCCATCAACACTTTAGATGGGCCGATGGTGAATGGCGACTGTTGATTGGGTCAAACAAAAACAAGACAATTGGTTGTGCATTAGTCTACCATACCAGTAATTTTGCATACTTTGAGTTGAAAGATGAAGTGTTGCACGGTTCCTCATACAGGTATGCGGGAGTGTGTAGATTTGTTCCATGTATCCATAACACACGCAAACGAGCTGTACATGTAAGCGGATAACAGGCCAAATGTAAAACATATGCTGAAAGAAAGTGGGGATGATAATAAGCATGATTGGTATGCATTTGGCATCTCGATCGGTTGAATGACAAATGGTACCATGTGGGTCAAAAAAAGGTATTCGACGCATAAAACTTTCCTAAGTCATACCTTAACCTAATACCCAAATCATTTTTCGGTTGGTCAGGGTACCATTTATCATTCAACCGATCAAGATATCTAATTGCATACCAATCTTGCTTATTATCATCCCCGTTTTCTTTCAGCACATGTTTTACATGTAGCCTGATATTCACGTACATGCCCAACGCATTTGTGTGTGTGGTGGATACATGTTACAAATCTACACACTCCCACATACCTCTATATGGAAACATGTGCAACACTTCATCTTTCAACTCAAAATATGTAAATTAGTGGTATAGTAGACTAAGGCACAACTAGTTGTCTCATTTTTCTTTGACTCAATAAACCGTCGACATTCACCATCGGGCCCATCCATAATGTGGATGGGTCCCGAAAGTCTCTGTCACCCACACTTGGAGGTAGGAATAAGACTGGGTTTCCTTAGTATTTTACCCAATCAACAAGTAAGGGGTCCGACGAGTTGCCCGCGTATTCTATGAATTGTAGCTGCAAAATATCATACGCGCTACCCGTGTAGAGCATGGCAATTTCACCATTTAGGAGGATCGTGGCCAAACATTAAAGACAACTTCAATGGCGTACCAGTGGTCCGGGACCACGGCGAAAGGGAGATGATACCACTTAATCAGATGCCTGGATACAGAGTGGCCCCATATCATGTTGCCTTAGAGGGGTGAAAACAGATTATATTGGTATAAAATATGGTACCATCCCTTGTAATACATTAAGTCTGCATCACATTCATGATTTGGTCAATGCTTAGAATAGGTAGAAATCGTCAAAGTTAACAAGTAAAGTCAATCAAAGAAAGAATCAACATCAGAATCATCATCCTCGGTGTCAATGCAAAAGTCAACGTCTTGGGGTCAAAAGCATGTTTGCAGGAAAATGTGAATTAACCTCAACACTTAATAATGCCACTATTCTGGCGAAGGAGTTTAAAGGTTACGAGTGTTGGTAGCGTGGTAAGCAACCTCATTGTCTGCTTGCATTGGGATAAAGCTTTTAAAGTGGAATCCCAAGCTATGATTTTGGCAATTAACAATGAATGGCATGGTTAGAAATGGGCAATCTAGAAACATGGTATGTCATGGCATTCTGTTTGGGCCTCAGCATCAATTGGGTTGGGTTATTAACAAGCCTTGGGGACCGGATTGCTTTAGGATCCAATTGAGTATTTGCTGATATAAATGAAAATAAGAAATGGGCCTACTACAACACTTAGGTTGTGTTTATTTTTGCTTATAAGGTCTGCAAGGAGTCTATGTCTGTGGGCGCGCAAACATAAGCTCTTGAAGACTGTTTGTTTAAAAAAAAATCAAACTAATATCATCTTCCTACTTCTTCACACTTCTTAACATCATACCAACACCCAATGTCCAACACCACCACCACCCACCGTCCGCCGCCGCCACCACCGTCAACCACCCACCACCACCACCACCGCCCCCGTCGGCCACAACTACCATCCACTACCACCACCGCCACCCACCGTTTGTCGCCGCCACCACCCGCCACCACCCGCCACCACCATCCACCACCACCCCCACCGCCCGCCTCCACCACCATCCACCACCCACCGTCTGCCACCACCACCCGCCACAACCATCCACCACCCACCACCACCGTTCATCACCACCATCACCCATTGTCGGCCATCATCATCGTCCACCACCCACCACCACAACCGTCCATCACCACCACCCGTCGTTCACCGCCTACAACCACCCACTTTCATAGTTCGTACACCACTATTAATTATTTTAGCAGTCTATAAACGTTAAATGACTTTTATCAACTGTAATATATATGATAGGTAACCAATTTTCAGCTTATGCAGACCTTATCCAGTTTATAAAACAAACAGTATTATATTTTCAGATTGCAAACCTTATCTTTAGTTGCAGACATTAAATCAGATGAAATCATATTGCAAACAATTTTTGTCTTCAAAAACAAACAGCACCTTAGAAAAAAAAACTAGATATGGGTTTGCCATGTGTTTACAGATTTATTTTAACTTTGAGCTGCGTTAAACACGAGAGTGGGCTGCAACTTTGAAAGCAAGATTAGGGTAATGGTTTACATGGAACAAAACTAAGCCAAAACCGGATATACCAAAACATTAATAGTAGGGGTGAGCTACGTAACCATCATAACAGACATATGCGAACCGGTTTTAACCTACATGACCGGTGGGTAGGTTTAATGAATTTTCAAAAACCGCCAAATAAGGGTTGGTGTTGCTTGAAGATAATTCTAAACCCGTCATAACTGAACCGACCCATTTATTTAACCAAAAATATATTTGGGATTAACTTCCACCAAACACGTCGTCAGGTCATACCATTTTATTTTCATCTCTCTCTCTATATATATATCTCTCTCTC
>NW_027501940.1:0-57015 GCF_021521415.1 Bidens hawaiensis | reverse complement strand
GTGGTAGCATTGTCCACCACAGAATCGGAATACATCGCCGCCTCATTGGCAGCTCAAGAAGCTGCGTGGATAAGGAAATTCATTGTCGATCTAGGGGTAGTTCGTACCATTCAGGACCCTCTAGAAATCTTTTGTGACAACGAGGGTGCGATTGCTCAAATCAAGGAACCTCGTGCTCATCAAAAGACGAGGCACATTGAGCGGAGGTTCAACTACATAAGGGATGAAGTTGAGAAAGGAAAGATATGTATTCGAAAAGTTCACACCGATCAAAACATTGTGGATCCACTCACGAAGCTCCTTGAAAGTCCAAAGCATGAAGGTCATACTTGTGCCTCAGGACTTCGATATTCTAGTGATTGGATATGATCGAATTTTGTATTTGGATATCAGAACAATTGTTATTTTAACTCATTCATATGATTATGGTTTATGATTATGACATTTTGAGTTATGTTCCATTTTAGCATGTATAAATCCATGAATAAGTTACTTATTCTAAATGTCCGTAGTCGTTCATATTTGTGGGAACAAACATGAAGGTAAGACTATTATGAACTTGAATTGGTGGATATTCATAAGGTATGAATATAGAGCAAAAGGTTGCTGCCAAGGTTCATAGATATTTATGGGATATAAATATTGGACGGACCCGCTTTCAAATGTTGCTACATGGAATCTTTGTGATTGATCATAAGTAAATTTGAGGAAAGGCGAATATCATAGTATCCTCCGACCTGAGATACATATTGGGTCTTGATATTCACCAAGTATTATGCTTTGACTTAGTTCTTCGCTGCTCTGAAACATGACGGTACATAAGTCTAAGATCAGGTATAGTACTAGGTGATTGTGAAAGACGTATGTAGTCAAAAGGGGATTTGTCCCTCTTATTCGTTGAGAGTAAGATGTTTAGGCCTGCAAAGTTAAATCAACAGAGAATGATCACTCTATGTCTCTGGATTTAACCTGACATCTTAGACAAAAGGATAAATGATAGTTTCACCTAAATCATTTCAAGTAAGGGACTTGAAAAGGATGATGTTATTGAATGGCACTTCGTCATGCGTATTAGGGGTAGTAAACCGTAGTTAGACGGTATTTGCTACTTACATCAATCTTCTATGTATCTTGTGTAAGTGGGAGATTGTTGGACTCGGTCTGCCCAAGACACATATTATAATTGATGGGGCTAGTACGTTATGATCCAAGTCGGGTCATACCCAATAACAAGCTGGACAAACACCAATTATATTTGTTTATTTATGATGTGATCATAGTAAATAAATATTAACACTTAAGCTATTTGGAAAGGGGTTTCTAAATACATTGTACTTGTGAATTGAATATATCATGTGGATGATTTATACCTTGAGAGAGAACATCCCATAGTGTTATTTAAGATGGTTAAATAACAATATGTGAAAATGGTTACCAAACATGTTACCTATATTATGCTATATTTATTTTGGGAAATAACACAATGTGAGTTTTATGTTATAAAAGTTGTTTTAAGAAAAAAAAATGAAAATGAAATGGGTGAGAGGGTGCCCCCCCCCCCCCCCCCCCGCTCCCTCTCTCTCTTTCTCTTTTCATTTTTTTATTACTATTACAACTTAGTGGGTACATGCATAGCCATTGATTGGATAATTTGGGAGGTGCTTTTGAAAGACTTCAACTCTCTCTTTCTCTCATGAACACACACAAGTAACACAAAAAACTTCTTCCAACTCTTATTCTCTCTAAAAATTTCTGCCAAGAGAAGAACTAAGGGAATGGATTAAGTTTTGAAGCAAATCCTAGCTAAACAAGGTATTTGTTGGAAGGTTTGGGGTATGCAAGCTTGAGGAACTCCTCTTTGAAGTTCTAGCCAACCATCATCTCTTTCATATTTCCTTTGGTTTTGAAAGGTAGTCTTGACATACATAGATTTATAGTGACATGCATTTGATTATTAGTATGTATTTCATATATGGATCCGGGATTGGATTTTGCATGTATAAAATTGGTTTTATACACTATAAACTAACAAGATTTAAAACTTTTATCCGTTGCGTATTTCATAAAATTGGGATTTTATCTCTAATGACTTGTATATATAATTTTAATAAATGATAATTGATAAAATGTTAAAATATTACTAAGACTTTGTAAAAAAACATGTTTATGGATTTTCTTTGTGAACATAAATATTTAAAGTGTGTGTGTATTTGTTGTGATATCTTAAGGTAGAAATTCAAACTAACAAAAACTATGCATACAATCGTTTATGAAAATTCTATGTAGTTTATTATATGGATTTCGTAACCATTTATAAAACAAAAAATTAAAGTACTTTAGATGATAGATTGTTGTATGCATATTAAAGACCCAACAAAATTTGATTGTTGATTATTATGAATAGCAAAAATATCAATTTGATTATCATTTACAGAAATCCCCAGTTAGTTATGAATCTTAGATGAAGAAGAAGACGAAGAACAAGATGGAATTAGGATAATCTAACCACAAAGATGATAATTCTTCTTCCTAATTGAGTAGAGACCTTCCAAGCCTTTTAATTAACTCCAAAATGCTTGATTATAAGTGTAAAGTGTGTGTGTTTAAGTGGAATTCGCATTTAAGCAAAGAAACAACTTCCTCTATTTATAGGCTAAGCTGATAGTCTGATGCACCACCATGTTTCATGAAACACGGCCCCGTGTTTCACTATCAAGACCACATTTTTGTCTTATTTATGACAGCTGGAATGGGGCTGTGTTAAGAGAAGCGCAGCCCCTTATTTGAGTGTCAGGACCACATTTTTGGGATTATTTACCAATAGTGCATAGTTAGGATTATTTAAAACCAATATTCCTTTTTTTTTATATCAAAATGGTATTCATATTAAGATTAAAAAACACTTGTTATTATGATGATGTTTTATAAGAAAAAAGTGTCGTATAAAACGGTTATGGGCATTTTAAAATGATGGGTGCAATTGACATGTGAGATGCATGTGGAGAAAGAATGTCAACAAATATGTGTTATTCCTTTTATGCCCTTCCTCCCTATTTCACATTTGATTTTCCCTCAAACTAATCTCAATCATCAAAATCCAAAATCAATGGACTAGATTATCTTTTTATCTTTCCTATAAAAACCAGGCTTCTTATTTTAACTTGACCCTAGTAAACAAATCAATCAAATTAACTAACAAGTTTTATAATTTACCGGTCGGAATTGAACCTGAGAGGCTGGAATCGATTTCGTACTTGCTATATATCTCTAACTAGGTTAGAGCCCGTGTTTCACACGGGTGAAAAATATAATAAAAATAAAAAAAATATTATATGTAATACGTAAATTCAATTGCTTCATATAATCATTTTTATTTCTAACTTTTTTATTAAGTTTTTGATATATTATGCACTATAATTTTAAGTTGAAAACCAAATCTTAATATTTGTTTTATTTCAAATAAACATTCACACCGATATTGTTATATTAAATATTGTGAGTATAAAAATGATATTTATAACAAAATGTTGTCACGGATTTAAAAACTAAATTTATAAAGACTAAGATTTTGTTATAAAATCAAATAAATAAAAATATATTATATTTTAAAATAAAGAGAGAAACGATGAAAAATCTTAAATGGTTGTGTTAAAGAGATATGAGAAGACAATGTCATATTATGAATTATGAAAATGCTAAAAATTAAATATAATTTTTGTTTTATATTTAAAGAGAAATCAGATTTATATATGTTAAGTCAGGAAATCAAACACAATTAATATTTTAATGGAGTTGGTAACCACATTTGGTTTGAAACATGAGTTCTTGGATTCAAAACCCGTATCACATAATAATATATTTTTCAAAATTTTATAAAACCTTACGGGTCATTGGTAATAGGAAAACGGGTCATGGGTCATAGTATAATAGGAAATAGTGACATGACATCTACTTGGCATCCTATGTGAAGTGCCTAATTAAATATCATGTAGACAACTTGTGCTGCTTTAATAGTATAGTTATATTATTAATCTCATCAAGAGTGGCTACAAAGTTGAGTATTCTTTTTTTCTTTTAATAAAATAAAAAGGAATATAATCTTGTGGAGGTATTCATACGGTTACAAAGTTAAAAAAGTATTTTATAGAAAATGATAATTATATATAGATTTAAAAGCGGGGGCTGGTTGATCGAATATAATAATAATAATAGTAATAATAATAATAAATTCATTAATAACAAAAAAATTGGGTGAACCGTGTACCATTAAGTTAAGGGTACCCCCCTTAACTTAATGGTGGGTACCTTTAACTTAATGGTACATGGTTCACCCATATTTTTTTTTGTTATTAATGAATTTATTATTTCATTTTTAGGTTATTATTATTATTGGTATAATCGACAACATTCGTGTAAGTTCGTGGCACAATGCTTTAAACATTATTGTTTTTAGTTCGACTATGTTTTTTGGTTTTTCTTAATGGCGTCGCCTTTGATATCGACCAAAATCGTGTCGGTTTGTAGCGGCAACCAATGGTTTTTTTTTCGATTCAAGTTTTGTTATTGAATTTATTTTTTTATTTTGTTTTGATGTTGTAAACTAATACCGACCGAATTCGTGTAGATGCATCATCATAATGCACGGTTTTTTATCAACCCGACACAACGTACCGGGTGTGATATCTAGTTTAATTTTATTAATACGTAAAATTTAATTTTGATCATTTTATCATTAAATTAACATAGATAATCAATAAACTAATTTCTCGAACCATTAATTATATTATTTTATTTCATTTAAATAATAACAAGTTCATGGTAAAATAGGCGCTAACGTGGCACATTCATAGCGACGGACAGAGATCAACCACGACGGCGTTTGGTGGCGAGGTAATCTTCCATTGCCTGAATCTGTTCTTTAGACGGCCGCGTTTCGTTGTTCTTGATCGATCTATGAACATCATAACTCGTTGATCCAACTACCAGCATTCTGCAAGCGCTACGTTCTGTGAATTTTTTACCACGATTGTTCGAATCGATTCATTCAACAAAAACATTACAGAGATCAAAAGAGAGGTTGAACGTACCCGGCGAAGAAAAGGATAATTTGTCTTGGATGTATCTGCTTCCCAAATATCTTCATCTAGTTTCACGTAGTTTCGTGTTTCTGTTTTAGTCCCATTTAGTTGATTTTGATATAAACTACTAACAAAACCCGTCATGTTGTGTTAGCGCGGGCACACGAATCCATTCAATATCGGTTGAGTTCGTTATGACACAGACACTAAATCCAAAAAATAAATTAGTAAACACCAACAACAGTAATGGCACTTGTATATCTTATGATGCCAAAAAAAAAATGACATATAAAATGACATTTATTCGATTGGTAAAACCCGCGTTTTGTAAAGACGAGTCGATATAAATTCAGTGGTCATTATGTAAAAAATAAAATAACAAAAAATTTGGTTAGGTTTGTTGTGTTAAAATTTAACATAAAAAATCACTAAACAAAAACACATTAAAAAAATTGATGATGTGGTCGAATAAGAACATGACATGTGGCATGAAAGGTACCTGCGACACCGATCACGCCTTTTAATTCTATGCATAAGTTTGGGATGAACATTTTGGAAAACTGAAAACAAACTACCAGTTGGATTAATTTGACCGACTTATACAGTCAGTTTTATGGTTCTAATCTAATTTTAGTTTCAAACTTTAAAACTGCTAGTTTGTATTTAAATTTTTAAAAGATGACAATGCTACATGTATGAACAATAAGTGCAATAAAGAAAGGCGCTAAATCCGTTTCTTAAAGCATTAACTATGAACCTGACTGTTGAAATCTTGGACCGGTCAATTTATCTTGTTTAGATGCGTTAAGTTAGATCCAATGGTTTATTAACACCCTAACTCTTACCATAACCAGGGGTGAACCCACATTTAAGTGAGATGGGGTTTTGGGACCCTAATGTTTTTTAAAATTTTCTTAGAGACGATATGCTAAATTTTTTATATGGACCCCAAAATAATTATTGTATGGAATCCATTTTGTTAAAAACAACCCTAGCCTGCTGGAAAATTCCTTTGTTTATATCAATAAGGTCACGGGTTCAACTCTATATGAGTCCCATTTTTCTGGTTTTTTTCTCTTTTCCTTTTAATATAAAGGATGTCACGAGATTTTAGTGGGTGTTTCAGTTGGCTCATTAGGTATGCTTATTCTCTTCCGGCTTCTTAATTTCAAGGCCATTAAAATGCTTTGTTTTTATGAATGAAACAAGCAGAAAATTGGAGCAAAGGTTATAGTCTTATTATCTTAATTTTTTTAAGAGTGTTTGTATATTATAAAAGGTTAAATCAGGATACTGACCATTTCAAATCGGTTTCTAACACAAACTCACATCGCAACAACTGTTAGTGCATTTGATGTTCGAAAGATATTAAGGTTGTCCGAGTTGTATTCGTGTGATTTTGTGTTTTCTAATGACTAATGATCAATATCTTGTGTGTTAATTTCTAATAAGTAATGATCATATTTTTCTTATTATGATATTGTTGTTTTATATGTTCCTCGTCTCGCCCCGACCTGAACGGTGATCGACCCAAAAACTCCGAACACCGAAAAAAGGGGACCCAATTGGTAAAAATATTCTGGGTCCGCCACTTACCGTAACAGGCAAATGAATTATATTTAGTACTTTAAAGAACCAAATACATTACATTTTAGGCTGGTGGGTAAGAATCACTGGAGGTCAGCCACTGATCCGACATGGCAGCCCCCTCCCCGCATGTAACCAGTGAACACCGCCCACCCCCCCCCCCCCTTTTCATTTCACACGTGAAATGACCTGCCAGACCCGGTTGCGCGGCTCACTTAACTTATTTTCCATTTTTTTTTTGCTGAAATGGTAGATACTTGAAAGGAAGAAGCGATCTGGCTTGAATTTAGAAAATTTGAAGTGGAGAAGATTAATTGGAAATTTAGGGTTTAAGAAAGAAAGGGGAATAAGAAAGAAGATGATGCATGTGTTGTGTTAATATTTAATTTATAACTAAAAATGTTAGTCCCGGTGCTGATCGATACGAGATCCGCACGAGGTCTAGGAGTGCGGAATCCTCCTAGACTCGTTTATTGGTGTATAGACGAAGAACACAAACACGTACACGATCAAATACACAAACAAATACAAGAATGGATAATCAAATCTGCAGATTCATATAATAATAAAACACGTTACATACCGTAACATAAACAGAAACACGACTGACCCGAGGTGAGCTCTACCTCGGGTCGTCTCACACGACTCTCACTCTCTTGCTCTCTCTTGACACTCAAACTGTAACACACACTCTCTGAATTACTGGATTCCCTCTGCATAACCTAACACGACACATGTATATATAGACAATCTTCACGGGCTTGGGCTTCAGTAGGCGAAGTTGTTCATAACTTCGCCTAGGGCGAAGTTGTGATAACTTCGCCTAAGGCAGAAGTTGTTACAACTTCGCCGTTGGCGAAGTTGTTATAACTTCGCCTAGGCGAAGTTGTGCTAACTTCGCCTGTGACGATCCGCTGGTCAGAATTGCATAGCGACGGTCACAGAATGCACCAACAGTCTCCCCTTTGACCGTTGCTCTCAATTCTAACAAACACGAAAGATCATCTGTTACAAAACATGCACTAACAGACTCCCTCTTAACTGATGATCTTCTGTTTTGTTCATCAACCAGCCGTGTCTGAATCTGTCCTGTAGCTTCACAAATCTACCAATCACCCAGCGTCTTCCATATCAGATCTCCCCTTCAGTGTAAGCTTCTCCGACTATAACGATTGAGGTCTTTGAAATGCATGCATCCTCGTGCCAATAGATCATCTCAACCAATCACGTGAGTCCATCTGACTTCACCAACACATGAAGTTGGGCTTCCTCCACAACTTCACCAACTCGTCGGCATACGATAAGGTTTAATCTTCAACTACTCAACATCAGGTGATCAATTTCATCACAAAACCACCTTGACAGAATCTAACACATGACCATTAATTAATCCGAAGCATCTTCAATCACCAGGGATAACAATCAAGAACATAGACACTTTAATTCCCGGTTAAATCCAACTTGTTCCAGAATCTTCACTCGTATAAATAAGCATCACGTTTCAGGATCCAATTCTCGAACGCCTTGAAAATAACATAAATAATATGCTCTGACCGCAATCCAGTAATGACGAAAACCTTCAGTTCAATTTGACTTTCTTCGGTTGGTCAACCACGAACAACAACAATTTCATTGCCCACAAACACCCGAATATGTGTCAATATCCAGTTTCAAACAATATCCCATTCACAACCTCAACTCCAAATCCAGAGTTGACACGTATTTGTTCACACGTAAGACCAAGAGATAACAAGATCACTCGTTGACGGAACAACATCTTTGGTCTCACAATAATCGTGTACACCCGGCCATACAGACGAAAACTCTTTTTTTTTTTTTTTTTTTTTTTTTTTTTTTTTAACTTCACCTGGCCATAACTTCGCCTGGCCATAACTTCGCCTGTTCATAACTTCGCCTGGCCATAACTTCACCTGGCCATAACTTCGCCTGGCCATAACTTCGCCTAAACCCTAAAATTTAAACGACAACTTCGCCTGAACCCAATAACTTCGCCTGCGGCGGCTGTTCGGCCGAAAACGCACAGAAACGTGCCAGAAACACCAAAAACGCAGATCTCGAACCATAGCGTAAGAGCCTAAGGCTCTGATACCACTTGTTAGTCCCGGTGCTGATCGATACGAGATCCGCACGAGGTCTAGGAGTGCGGAATCCTCCTAGACTCGTTTATTGGTGTATAGACGAAGAACACAAACACGTACACGATCAAATACACAAACAAATACAAGAATGGATAATCAAATCTGCAGATTCATATAATAATAAAACACGTTACATACCGTAACATAAACAGAAACACGACTGACCCGAGGTGAGCTCTACCTCGGGTCGTCTCACACGACTCTCACTCTCTTGCTCTCTCTTGACACTCAAACTGTAACACACACTCTCTAAATTACTGGATTCCCTCTGCATAACCTAACACGACACATGTATATATAGACAATCTTCACGGGCTTGGGCTTCAGTAGGCGAAGTTGTTCATAACTTCGCCTAGGGCGAAGTTGTGATAACTTCGCCTAAGGCAGAAGTTGTTACAACTTCGCCGTTGGCGAAGTTGTTATAACTTCGCCTAGGCGAAGTTGTGCTAACTTTGCCTGTGACGATCCGCTGGTCAGAATTGCATAGCGACGGTCACAGAATGCACCAACAAAAAAAGATAAAAGTTCATATTTTAATTAATATTTTATTTAAAATTAATCATATAATTTAATTTTATTAATATTATAAACTATTTAGTTTATATTTTTAAGTTATGTTTTCAATGATTTATAATTAAATAATTTGTATTAATGTTTAAATATTATATATATATATATATATATAAATTTGTGTTGAATAAAAAATATAGAGAACAGAGAATGATAGAGAACGAGGAGAATGATTCAAATAAGCCATACTCTTTAGCCTTAGCCACTTAGCATTAGTAATGGTACCACTACCAGACTAGACTTGACTCGGAGGTGTACGAAAAACCCGGTTCAGAACCAGTTAATCGGAAACCGAATCGGTTCGTTTTTCAAACTGGTTTCTACCAAACCGTTTCTCAAACCGTCATTTCGTATAGCGGTTTGGGCTTTTTCAATCAAACCGGTTTTAAAACCGGTTTAAAACCAATTTAAAACAGGTTAGACTGGTTTAAAACCAACCCAAACAGGTCTAGACCAGTTTGACTACTTTTATGCTTAAACCGGTTTTTAAACCGAGACGGTTTAATCCAAACCGGTTTGGAATATGCAAAAACGCAAACCAGCTCGGTTTTAAAACCGGTCCAGTTTATAAAATAAACCGATTTGTACACCTCTGCTATGGTGAAGAGCCCATTTGGTCTAAACCTCGCAATTCAATTCAATTTTTTTAACACATACCGAACATGTCTTGAACCTAAAACACGACTTATTTATAAAGAATTGTTTAATTGTTTATGTTCGTGTCCAGAATTGTCTACAATACTAGTTGTGTATATAAATATACGTATCTGACTAGACTCACTAGAGGTGGTCAAAAAAACCGGTCATCGAACCGGTTTTCCGGTTTAAACCGGAAACCGGTTTTTAAGAAAACCGGTTTTTTGTAAACCGGTTTGACCGGTTTACAAACCGGCGGTTTGTATATCGGTTACACAATTTGGAGCCAAAACCGGTTTTATAACCGGTTATAAAAAAACCGGTTTTTTTTAATAACCGGTTATAAAAAAACCGGTTTTTTTTTAATAACCGGTTATTAAAAAAACCGGTTAACCGGTTTTTTTTATAAACCGGTTTTTGACCGTTATAAAAAAACCGGTTAACCGGTTAAAAACCGGTTTTTCCCGTTGAGTAACGGCCATATAGCCGTTTTTTTTTATTTTTTGACCGTTTTTTTTTCCCCATTTTACCCCCACAAACATCTATATATAGCTTAGGTTGGGTATTGGTTAGATCACACTCGATTATACAACTCCAAACGCTCTAAACGTTTATTTGATACGCGATTATTTTGTTATCTCACGCTCAATTATACCACATTACCACTCCATACGCTCTTATTTCGTAGTCGATTATCATGGCCTCCCAAAGTGCTGCTTCATCCGTCAACATGGGTGCCTCGAACACGGGAGAAACGGTCGTTCGGGTCATCCCCACGAAACGAAACCATGATGTTTGGCAACATTTCGACCTATGCGAAATGTCTAACGGTAGCCAAAAAGCTCGATGCAAACATTGTTTGAAGTTTTATGGCAAAGATGAAAACTCCACTTTAAAAGCGCATGTACAAAGGCCCTTTTGCAAGGCCTTGAAGGACAAATCGGGAAGTAGTTCGCAGCCGGAGATGACGAATCAAGGAACGGTGTTTACGTACGACCTTGAAGCGGTACGTTAACAGTTTTCAAACTTTGTGATTCAACAAACACTTCCTTTCAACCACTTCGACAACCCTCAATTCACGGAGATGATGCAAAAGTATGTTCAACCACGCTACCAACACGTAAGTCGTTCGACCCTTAGAAGAGATTGTCTTAAATCATGGAAAAACGCTAAATCCGAACTAGTTTCATACTTTTCAAACTTACAAACTGGTGTAAACTTAACAACGGATGTGTGGTCGGTACCTAATGGTTCGCCCGACTCATACATTTGTGTGACGGCTCATTGGGTTGACCCAGAGTCGTGGCAAATGATGAAACGAACCGTTGCGTTTCAATTGTTTGATTACCCGCACACGGGTAGAAATATTTTTAAACTCTTGGATAAAGTCATTCGACAATACAAGATTGAACATAAAATCTTTTCAATTTCGTTTGATAACGCGTCCAACAATACGGCCGCGGTTGGCCATTTAAAATTAAAGTATAAACCTATTTGTGATGGAGCGTTTTTTCATAGCCGATGCATTGCACATATTATCAACTTGGCCGTGCAAGATGGGTTAAACGTGATCGAAACGCAAAGAAACAATTTTAAAAGAATGTTACGAGATGTTTTTAGCAACAATACAACATTTTCAAGATACAAAAAATTTTGTGTAGAAGCTAATTGTCAATGGTTGGGGCCAAATTGGGATTGTCCAACAAGATGGAACTCGACTTGTGATATGTTTGAGAAAGCCATCCAACAAAAAGAATCATTAATTGCGTTTCATCAAATTTTGTCAAATAGGGGTAAATGTGCACCGTACGATCCTAGAAACTGGTTATTGATTGAGATCGTTACGGAGGTCCTTCAAATTTTTAAATCTTGCACAACTAGTTTATCCGGGGTTTACTATCCAACAAGCCCCATTGCTTTACCAAAAATTGCTGTCATGTGCACAAAGTTGAGTGAACTTCATTGTAGGGGTGCACCTTATTTTGATATGGGTGTAAAAATGAAAGAAAAATTTAAAAAATATTTTCAACAACTACCCGCTGTTTTGACATGTGCTGCTGCGTTAAACCCTTGCATCAATGTTGGTGGTGTTGAAGCTTTAATAGAAAAAATTTGTGATGAGCTAGAGTTAAACGACGATCAAAACCCCTATTATAACCAAACTTTAAAGAATGCTTTCAACACCACCTTGTCAAACATGTATGATGTTTACCTTACAAAATACGGGTCGTCTTCCCAAATTCATGACTCGTTAAGAGCTGTTGCCCAATCCCAATCGCAAACCGACCTTGAAATGGGGATGTACTACATGATTTGGGAAGACGCCGGTAAACGTCAAAAGGTAAACACCCCAAGCAGTGAACTTGGAAGGTATGGTGGTACCAACTTTGTGAAACACATGACTCCGGATGAATTTAGAAGTCTTGATTTGCTGGCTTGGTGGAGAGGTAAGGAGGATGAGTTTCCGATCCTCGCCGCCATGGCCAAAGATTTACTAACGGTCCAAGCTTCCACGGTAGCTTCGGAGTCTGCTTTTTCTGTTTCTGGCAGGGTTATATCGATTAGGAGGACTCGACTCACTCCACCAGCTGTAGAGATGTCGATTTGCTACAAGGATTACTTGGACTCTTTAGATAGGGCACAACATCAACGCTCACTCGAGGGGGAAATGGACTATGAGGCGGCCTTGTATGAAAACGAGGTCAATCAAGGACACACTCAACCAATGACCGATGAAGAAGCCGCGTACGACGATTACCTAAGGAATAGCTCGGGATCGGGTAGCGAAGAAAATTAGTTAAAGAAACAGCAAGTTGTTAATGTAATCGTGTCTAAGCATTATTTAATGTTTGTATTTTTGAGTTACGAATATGCGATAACGATTTAATGTTTGTATTTTTTTTGTAAAAGCTATAAATGAAAGTTATGTGTTTTTAATCTTCCAAGAATGGCTTCGGTCTTCCAAACTAAACCCTAAACCCTAAACCTTAAACCCTAAACCCTAAACCCCAAACCCTAAACCCAAAAAAAAAAAAAAAAAAAAAAAAAAAACCGGTTAGACCGGTTATTAGAAAACCGGTTAATAAAAAAACCGGTTTATTAACCGGTTCTAACCGGTTTCTAAACCGGTCCTAACCGGTTAGACCGGTTAGGGTTTTCATATACAAAAACCGGTTAATAACCGGTCCGGTTATTAACCGAACCGGTTTTTTTCCGGGCCAAAAAAAACCGGTCCGGTTAATAACCGAACCGGTTTTTTTAAAAAAACCGATTTGTGCACCTCTCACATATACGTATATTTAAACAATTCTTGGCATCATCATCTGAAGTTTACATAAGGTGAATTCCAGGCTGCTTGTAGTCCGGTAGAGCGTCTGTTCTCGTAAATGGGTTGCCCACGGGGAGCTCAATCTTAAGACGGATCGAGAAAAGGAGAACCGTCCTCCCCTTTTCTTTTTATTATAGCTCTCCAAGCTTTAGATGTCTTCATGGCTAAAGCGGCAAGCTTAGGGCCATTTAAAGGAGTATCAGATTATCTTTGTGGGAGAATGGCCGGAGGAAAATATTCTAAAACTTTATAGAATTTTGAGACGTTTTTTCCCTTGTTACAGGGATGAAAGTTAACTTAAAAAAGCAGACTTTTTGGAGTCAAGGTAACGGATGGCAGCTTGTTTAAACTGCGAGGTCGGTTCCCTCCCTTTCACTTACCTTGGGGTGCAAATATGAAACTAGCCAAATTTTGGAACCTAGCGATCGATAAGTTTAAAACGATTGGAAGGCTAAAATGCTCTCTTTTGCGGGTTGAGTTATGCTCGTCAAGGTGGTTTTGGGAAGCCTACCCTCCTATCTTGTATCACTGTTCAAGGCTCCGGACATAGTGTTGAATACACTAGAAGGCATTGCCTTGGGTTAATTGGGGCCTCATGTTGAAACCAAAGAATGAAGGTGGGTTAGGCGGGGAGGGCATTAGAGAGTTTAACCGTGCCATGTTAGCTAACTATTGACTCAACGTTGGGTAAGAGTCATTGAAGCAGTTCATATCTCCTCGAGATGCTTCAAATCTGTCCCTTTAAAGAGCTCAGTTAAAGGTATCTGGAAGGATAGAAAGAGAAAGCAACTGACATGTACAATAATTTGAAGTGGTGATCGGTAATGGCCTTGCCTTGGTACTCGTTTTGGGCTGATTGCCGTTTGTTAAGAGATGCATTCCAGATATGTTAAATGGAGGACTTACAAGATTTCAGGTTGGGGTGGCTTGATAATGGGAAAAGTCTCGTCCCAAGGCGAACTGGTAGTTAGATTGGAGAGGTTTAGGGAAAAGTCTCGTCCAAATGTGACCTAGTCAGAAGAGGGTCCATGCTGATAATCTTACGCTTTGCTGGCGTGGCTTGATAATCGAAGATGTGGTTCACAATTTTGTCCAGTGTCTCTCTGCTAGAAGCATATGGTGGCCGGTCATTGTGTGGATGAAGATCAAAGTTTCAGTGGACTTCAACTCCCTACATTCCTTGGTGACTAATCTGACGAACCAAGTTGGCTCAAGCCGTTGGAAAAAATTTGTGAACGCCATTGTCGTAGCTAACATTTGGAGACTTTGGAAGAGCAAGAACGAGGCTGTGTTCGATAACTTTGTCCCAATAAGTATAATGATGGATCTTTTAAAAGAATATTTATCTGCCTGGAACAAAAATAGATATAAATTTTTTCTTTAATTTGGGGGATATGGTGTAATGGTTGCTTTTGCTGTGGTGTAGTCTGTGTGTTGTACTTTATAGCAGCTAGCTGGGTTTCTATTGCTTTAATAGAATGAGCTGTCCAAAGAAAAGAAAAATAAATATATGATCATATGACAAAAGTTTATATGTTTCGGTAATTATTCAATGAATTAAAGAAGTTAATTAATATAAACGCAACGGAAAAATAAACGAGTAATCAACACCAAAACTAAACCTGACAGGATCCGGCTACAAATGACACGAGCACGAAATAAATATAATTTGTAATTTCTAAACCAAAGGTGTAACTCTTATGAGTCGTAACTCGGCCGGTCACGTTAAATTAACTGAATTGGTCCACTATTTTCAACAGTCTCCACTTGGATGGATTTCGATTAATATCCTTAATGCAGACAGCCAACAGTGCTCTAGCTACACATGGCTACCCCCAACAAGTTATGACACTTTAAAGTCATTAACCAAAACATCTTGGAAGAGACTATTGCAAGACAATGAGCTTATCGTAATCGCTTTCATCAATACTTTCCGTATAAGACATCAATTGAAGTATGAGAAATGGAACATATTCAATCTCATATGGCGTTCAATTAGTAATATTCTTGATCAAGAATCAAAGTGGTTCAATCAAACATATAGTAAGTTTGAGTGAGGCCTCACACTTCACCAGTTTGAATCAACGAGGGCGTCACGATGTCTAACTGCTACACAAAATGTAATAGTACAGAATCCCATCTTGACTGCATACAACTCCCACTGGACTTCAGAACTACTCCCAACCAATGCTTTTATGACTAGCAGTTACGCGACAGCGGTTGACACTGATCAAAGAATGGCCTTTAGTAAACGAAAATTCTAATATGCATCTCAGGTCTAAGGATACTAAATGAGTATACCTATAAGATCCATGAAGATGACTTGATGTGAGTTACATCCAACGTAATTCATAATGAGGTCTGAGAGTTTGGAAGTCAACTCCTTTAGTCCAAAGTCAAAATAGTCTTAATTCAGAGTCGTTCCCACGAGTCTAATCGACTACGGATAATTCAGAATACAAGGTTCATGGAATAAACGTATTAAAATCGAACACAGTTATAAGATTCAATATTTTCATTTAACCATTAAATCAAAAGTGAACTTAAATGTATAACTGTTTAAATGTCCGTACATCCAAATACTAAATCAAAACATATGGCTAGCTAATCTAAGACCGATAGCATCCCTGTGTTGGTCATGCTTGTCTTGAGTCATCAGCTTAGTGAATGGGTCTGCTAGGTTTAGATCTGTGTCTACTTTGCTTATTATAATGTCTTCCCGTTTCAGTATTTCCCGTATATAGTGGAGCTTACTTAGAATGTGTTTGGCCATGTGATGAGATCTGATCTCTTTGGCTTGAGCAATGGTTCCTGTGTTGTAACACCCCGGCTAAAACGTAAACGCCTGAGTGTGACGTACAGATTGTTCAAAACACATGTGACACTATTAAGTGACAATATTATCATTAATTGATTTAAGCATCATATACACAAGTTTGTAAACAAAAATACAAGGAAATATAATTACAACTAAACATTTTGTCCATTTGTTTAAAGAACCTAAGTCTAGTGTATTCTCTGTGTATCATCTTCTATTAGCAGTACCTGTAACATATATATAAAATACAGTCAACTAATTTAATAGTTGGCGAGTTCACACAAGTTTTATACAAGTATATAAAAATCATGCAATTCCATGAAACTTATGAAAATTATAACTACTTCGCATGCAATGCCTTTTCAAGTCGGTAACAACCAACGTACTCGGATCGGGGATCCCTTTTCCACTTATAGCAAAATGGTCCTTAGTGCAAAGGGGGGCGTATGGTCATACTTATTGAGGCAAGAGCTGAGCAAATAATCAAGTAAGCACGTAAAGACACAAGTCCATGATATGAATCTCAGTTTTGTAAACTAATATAATAAACAATTGAGTTGGATAGGATATATATGCTATCCCCAAATGTAAAAATGTTTAAGAAGGAGGTGTGAGAAACTCACCTTGAAATTGAAGATAGACATCGCAATGAAAACCGAAAGCATGATAATGAAACCGAAGCAACCGAAAGTGTGTTAAAGAACTCAAAGTGAACTATAATTGAAAACAAAACAAAAATCTAACTAACGGATTGTAAATTTAATAACTTAGTTAAAGGGATTTTGCATTATTTTACTGTTATTTTAAGGCATTTGGTAATGTAACATTCATTTTAAGCTTTACGAAATTTAAAAGATTTTATTATTATTAACACTAATATGAGAATAATATTTGTTGAACGCAGATTTTAAATTAACAATTTAAAGTTGACGAGTTTAACGCTAACGAATCATAATCTAATTTTTATGATTTAACAAAATATATTATTTAAATATTATTTCATATAATAATTGCTTACGAAGCACGGATTTTATGTTGAAACAACTATTTTAGCATTTATAAATATTAACAAAAAAGAATTATAAAGTGAACGAAATGAAAAATAAATAATATAATATTAACGGGGTTCACGAACTTAACGAATATGAAAAAGTTGGGGTTTTGGGTGAAAAGATGATAAAATTAATTTATAAATACTTTATTTAACTTAAAATAGTTTTATTTAATTTATAATGATTTTTAATAATTTAATTTGGTTAATATAATATAAGAAAAAGATTAAAAAAAAATAAAGTATAAAAACATGTCTTGACCCGTGTTCGAACCCGGGTCTTTCTAACCAAATATAAGTGACTAGCCAACTAGACTAGGCTGATGGTTGCTTTTAAAATAGAAACAGGAATACATATATATAAAAACATGTTCATTATCTTCCACCTTAAAACCCTAGAATTCAATTCGTTAATCCGCTCCACGTTTGATGAAATTAGTTTAGGGTTTTTGTTAATTGAAGAAAAACGAATCAAAAACATATACCGCTTACTTGGTAACGTTTTGGTTTGATGATGAGCATGGCTCGTCGGAATACGAACTTGAAGGAATTAATAGGAGATTACAGAGAGTAATTTATGTATTTTGATGTTTGGTACAAGTTTAGTTATGAGTTTAGGACCTATTTATAGTGTCAATTGAACATATTACGTTTAATTATCATTATTGCGATTTTCATGAATTTCTGGTAAGTTTGGGATTGATTAATTCGTTACTAGTGGTTGTAACGTAATTTTAATGATGATTATGTGTTTTTCCATTAGGTATAAACGAGTTATGAACCTTTAATAGATTTAAACGCGTTTTAAGTAAGGTTGGGGTGTTGCTGGGATTTCGGGATCGCAGGAAATCACATGGAACAGGGGACGGGGTCTAATACGCATGAATTAATCCATGGTGGTCGTTTATTATTGTTTGAATTTTCAATGTATGCCCGTTAATCGAGATTTGGGGGTGTTTTAGGCATCGACGGCGTCGGATTTCCGGCCGCCGGAGGGATGCTGGAAAAACGACGATGGGGGTAGGGGCTGGGTGATGTTTTTGTTATTTAATTATATTTTAAATACTAATTTACAAGTTTGGCCCCCGAATTTTCTTAATACATTAAAATCTAAATTAAACTTAATTCACACATTGAACCTTGAACTTTGCATTAAGATTAATATACTTGGATAGTTTTCGAATTAAACCCGTAAATTTTGTGGATTGATTAAACATTTAAAACTTTAAATCTCAGCGTTTTGTTTATTGAATAAAATGAAAAGAACACGAACGAACGATGAACGCAAATCACCAAGAATATAATATTAACGATGAATAACGAATAAGAATACATGTAAACGAACTTGAGATAGATGTAAATATATATACATACATACATATATATATATATATATATATATATATATATATCTTTATAAACATAATTGAAAATTTAAAATGGGTCGGTTTTCGCGTTGGAAAAGTAACGAATGTTACATGTGTTTTAACTGAATTACGTCGATAGGTTTCCGAAAACATGGTACCAGTGAGGCCGGCTATGAATTTCTTCTTCCAAGCAGATTTTGAGCGAGAAACATCTAGGTCATTATAGAAGCTAGCATTAGTGTAACACCTTACAGTGAGCTCCTCTTCTACTCCTCCAAACACCAGAACACGTCTTTAGTTCTTTTCAAGTACCTTAGAATGTTCTTTACTGCAGTCCAATAGGCAACACTAAGACTTAGCTGAAAACGGCTGGTCATGCTTAAAGCATACGAGACGTCAGGTCTAGTGCATAACATAGCGTACATGATAGAACCAATAGCTGAAGCATATGGAATTTCTTGCATATGTTTAGTTTCAATTCCTGTTGAAGGAGATTGCGATTTGTTCAACACGGTTCCTTTAGCAATGGAAACTCCAACTTTCTTAGAGTTTTCCATTGAGAAGCGTGCCATGACTTTGTCTATGAATGCACTTTGACTTAGCCCTAGAAACCGCTTAGATCTATCTTGGTAGATCTTGGTTCCTAGAATATAAGCAACTTCACAAAGATCTTTCATTGCGAAGCAAGATCCCAATTGACTTCTTTAAGCATAGGAATGTTGTTTCCAATGATCAGTATATCATCCACATACAAGATGAGGAATGATATAGTGCTCCCACTAGCCTTTCTGTAAAAACAAGGCTCATCTTCATTTTTTATAAAACGGAACTCTTTGATTTTCTCGTCAAAATAAAGATTCCAGCTGGGATATGCTTGTTTGAGTCCATAAATGGACTTATTCAGTTTCCACACCTATATAGACATCTTCCGAAAGGTGTCCGTTAAGAAAAGCGGGTTTGACATCCATTTGCCATATTTTGTAGTCATAATACACGACTATGGCAAGTACTATCCTTATTGATTTAGTCATAGAAACGGGTGAGAAAGTTTCATCATAGTCAATACCCTGAGGTTGAGTAAAACCATTCGCGACTAGCCGTTCTTTATAGGTGTGTATATTTCCATGCATGTTGGTTTTTCTTTTGAAAATCCACTTGCTCCCTACTACCTAACCTTCAGGAGGTAGCTCAACCAAGTTCCAGACTTGATTTTCATGCACATATTGCATCTCGGCATTCATGGCTTCTTGCCATTTCTAAGATTTCGGATCTAAAATAGCAAATTTGTAGTTAGCAGGTTTGTCATTAGATTCAGCTACTAATAGCAATTCGGGACCATCTAGATGCCATAGGTATCTATTTGGTTCTTTCCGATTCCTATTATTTCTACGAACGCTCGTGTTTATGTCTGATGCATTAGCAACAACATCTTGTTGATTAGACGTTCCAACTTCCTCAACGGTTGCTTGTGGTTCTTGAATTTATTTAAGATCATCAAATTTATTTCCATTTTCTCGTTCAAGAATTTCCTTCTCGAGGAAGTGACCCTTCCTTTTGATAGAAATCAAATTTATATCATGATGGAAAAAATAATATCCGCCTTGGTTATAGTATTCGACGATAACCACTTTTACTCTGGGAGGATCGATCTTGTCATCAGAATCACTGGTGGCATACGCATCACAACCCCATACTCTTTGGTAAGACAAATTGGGTTACGCCGATGCCATATCTCATATAGGGTTTTGTTTACCTTTTTAGTTGGAGCCAGATTGACAATGCGTGTGGCGGTTATAAGGGCAAAGCTCCTAAAGGAGTGAGGTAAGTTAGTTCTACATATCATAGATCAGACCATGTTTAGCAAGGTTCGATTTTCTTTTTGCTCACACCATTATGTTGGGGGTGATGAGGCCCGAGTGGAGTGGGCTATGAAACAATTCCTTGCTCTTTTAGATGATCGATGAACTCTAAGCTGAGATACTCTCCACCTTGATCTGATGAAGCATTTTAATTGTTTTTCCAATTTGGTTTTCCATTTTGTTTTGAAACTCTTTGAACCTTTCAAAAGTTCTGTGCTTGTGTTTTATAAGATACACATAAGCATATCAATTGTAATCATCAATAAAAGAAATGGAGTATCTTTCATGATTTCTAGACATGGAACTGAAAGGGCCATAGACATCAGTATGTATGAGTCCTAGAAGATCATTTGCTCTTTCACTTTTATGAGTGAATGAGTCTTTGGTAAGTTTGCAGCTAAGCAGGATTCACAGTCATCAAAGGAGTCTGGTCTCATGGACTGAAGAAGCCATTCGGATTGGAGTCTCTTAACTCGTTCCTTGCTTATATGACCAAGTCGGAAATGCCATAGAAATGCATCATTAATGCCAGGCCTGATATGTTTTGAAAGATTATAAACATTATTGTTTATTTGAACATCAATATCATAGATACCATTTCGAGATTCAGCCTCAAAATAAAAGACATCATTCTAGTAGGGATAAATAGCAACACTATTAAAACCACACTTAAATCCTTGTTTAAAAAGTAAAGAAACTAAAATAATGTTTCTGGTCAAACCATGTGCAAACAAACAGTTATTTAAAGTAACTACAAGGTCAGATGGACACAAAAAACAATATGTGCCAGTTGCAAGAACTAGGACTCTCTTCCCATCACCAACGATGTGCTCCATGTTGCCTTGTTTCAGTTTCTTCTAGTTTTCAGGTTCCTATAAGACACTAACGATGTGGTAACCATGTGTTGTTAGAACAGTGAAAAGTTCAATAGCATAAATAAAAATCCCTTAAGAGGAGCATTCACCAATAACCCTCTTTTTTCTTAGATTGGCCAGCTACTTGGGCTTTACGTTTTTAGTGCCCCATCTTGTTGCATTCAAATCAATGGCGCTTTTCATGATGCGGTAGTGGTGGTTTTGCAATTTGCTTGTTAGTGTTGGTGGAAAGCTTGTCAATAACAACCTTTTTCTTTCCTTTGTTGTGAAAACCCATTTTCTTGGGGTTGGGCTTCTTGACATCTGTAAATTTGACCGTAAGAACTTGACTAGTTTTATTTGGAATATTCATCACTGTTATAACCCATAAGAACTTGATTTGTTTTATTTGGAATATTCAACACTGTTATCACGAACTGGTCGTAAGAGTCAGGGAAAGAGTTCAAGATGAAATCTGCTACCGTTTCATCAGGTATGGGACAATCAAGTTTATTTAGTGCACCCTTTGTCTTAAGCAAATGAGCACTAACAGAGAGCTTCTTTGACATCTTGAGAATTATTCTCATATTGTGGTGCTATTTGAGAAAGGTGGCGTCATTCAGCATTTCTTTCTCAAGTACTTGCTTGAGAGTGAAGGAGGAACTATAAGAAGACATGTTATTAATAAGCAAAAGAAATGTGTATTGTGGCATTCGTTAATTTTTTTTGTATTTGGCTTTGTATTCGTATTCGTATTTGGATTCGTTAAACCGCCCCATTGTATCATTTCGATGTATTGCATTTATTATTTTATCATTAATAAAATATTCCCGAGGATATAAGTTTTCGTTCGTTCGTTTTGTATTAATTTTTGATCAATTAATAAAACTTCGGGATTCGAAGTTTTTATGTTTAGGAAATTCCCAAAGTTTTTATGTTTAGGAAATTAACAATTTAAAGTTGACGAGTTTAACGCTAACGAATCATAATCTAATTTTTATGATTTAACAAAATATATTATTTAAATATTATTTCATATAATAATTGCTTACGAAGCACGGATTTTATGTTGAAACAACTATTTTAGCATTTATAAATATTAACAAAAAAGAATTATAAAGTGAACGAAATGAAAAATAAATAATATAATATTAACGGGGTTCACGAACTTAACGAATATGAAAAAGTTGGGGTTTTGGGTGAAAAGATGATAAAATTAATTTATAAATACTTTATTTAACTTAAAATAGTTTTATTTAATTTATAATGATTTTTAATAATTTAATTTGGTTAATATAATATAAGAAAAAGATTAAAAAAAATAAAGTATAAAAACATGTCTTGACCCGTGTTCGAACCCGGGTCTTTCTAACCAAATATAAGTGACTAGCCAACTAGACTAGGCTGATGGTTGCTTTTAAAATAGAAACAGGAATACATATATATAAAAACATGTTCATTATCTTCCACCTTAAAACCCTAGAATTCAATTCGTTAATCCGCACCACGTTTGATGAAATTAGTTTAGGGTTTTTGTTAATTGAAGAAAAACGAATCAAAAACATATACCGCTTACTTGGTAACGTTTTGGTTTGATGATGAGCATGGCTCGTCGGAATACGAACTTGAAGGAATTAATAGGAGATTACAGAGAGTAATTTATGTATTTTGATGTTTGGTACAAGTTTAGTTATGAGTTTAGGACCTATTTATAGTGTCAATTGAACATATTACGTTTAATTATCATTATTGCGATTTTCATGAATTTCTGGTAAGTTTGGGATTGATTAATTCGTTACTAGTGGTTGTAACGTAATTTTAATGATGATTATGTGTTTTTCCATTAGGTATAAACGAGTTATGAACCTTTAATAGATTTAAACGCGTTTTAAGTAAGGTTGGGGTGTTGCTGGGATTTCGGGATCGCAGGAAATCACATGGAACAGGGGACGGGGTCTAATACGCATGAATTAATCCATGGTGGTCGTTTATTATTGTTTGAATTTTCAATGTATGCCCGTTAATCGAGATTTGGGGGTGTTTTAGGCATCGACGGCGTCGGATTTTCGGCCGCCGGAGGGATGCTGGAAAAACGACGATGGGGGTAGGGGCTGGGTGATGTTTTTGTTATTTAATTATATTTTAAATACTAATTTACAAGTTTGGCCCCCGAATTTTCTTAATACATTAAAATCTAAATTAAACTTAATTCACACATTGAACCTTGAACTTTGCATTAAGATTAATATACTTGGATAGTTTTCGAATTAAACCCGTAAATTTTGTGGATTGATTAAACATTTAAAACTTTAAATCTCAGCGTTTTGTTTATTGAATAAAATGAAAAGAACACGAACGAACGATGAACGCAACGATGAATAACGAATAAGAATACATGTAAACGAACTTGAGATAGATATAAATATACATACATACATACATACATATATATATATATATATATATATATATATATATATATATATATATATATATATATATATATATATATATCTATCTTTATAAACATAATTGAAAATTTAAAATGGGTCGGTTTTCGCGTTGGAAAAGTAACGAATGTTACATGTGTTTTAACTGAATTACGTCGATAGGTTTCCGAAAACATGGTAGCAGTGAGGCCGGCTATGAATTTCTTCCTCCAAGCAGATTTTGAGCGAGAAACATCTAGGTCATTCTAGAAGCTAGCATTAGTGTAACACCTTACAGTAAGCTCCTCTTCTACTCCTCCAAACACCAGAACACGTCTTTAGTTCTTTTCAAGTACCTTAGAATGTTCTTTACTGCAGTCCAATAGGCAACACTAAGACTTAGCTGAAAACGGCTGGTCATGCTTAAAGCATACGAGACGTCAGGTCTAGTGCATAACATAGCGTACATGATAGAACCAATAGCTGAAGCATATGGAATTTCTTGCATATGTTTAGTTTCAATTCCTGTTGAAGGAGATTGGGATTTGTTCAACACGGTTCCTTTAGCAATGGAAACTCCAACTTTCTTAGAGTTTTCCATTGAGAAGCGTGCCATGACTTTGTCTATGAATGCACTTTGACTTAGCCCTAGAAACCGCTTAGATCTATCTTGGTAGATCTTGGTTCCTAGAATATAAGCAACTTCACAAAGATCTTTCATTGCGAAGCAAGATCCCAATTGACTTCTTTAAGCATAGGAATGTTGTTTCCAATGATCAGTATATCATCCACATACAAGATGAGGAATGATATAGTGCTCCCACTAGCCTTTCTGTAAAAACAAGGCTCATCTTCATTTTTTATAAAACGGAACTCTTTGATTTTCTCGTCAAAATAAAGATTCCAGCTGGGATATGCTTGTTTGAGTCCATAAATGGACTTATTCAGTTTCCACACCTATATAGACATCTTCCGAAAGGTGTCCGTTAAGAAAAGCGGGTTTGACATCCATTTGCCATATTTTGTAGTCATAATACACGACTATGGCAAGTACTATCCTTATTGATTTAGTCATAGAAACGGGTGAGAAAGTTTCATCATAGTCAATACCCTGAGGTTGAGTAAAACCATTCGCGACTAGCCGTTCTTTATAGGTGTGTATATTTCCATGCATGTTGGTTTTTCTTTTGAAAATCCACTTGCTCCCTACTACCTAACCTTCAGGAGGTAGCTCAACCAAGTTCCAGACTTGATTTTCATGCACATATTGCATCTCGGCATTCATGGCTTCTTGCCATTTCTAAGATTTCGGATCTAAAATAGCAAATTTGTAGTTAGCAGGTTTGTCATTAGATTCAGCTACTAATAGCAATTCGGGACCATCTAGATGCCATAGGTATCTATTTGGTTCTTTCCGATTCCTATTACTTCTACGAACGCTCGTGTTTATGTCTGATGCATTAGCAACAACATCTTGTTGATTAGACGTTCCAACTTCCTCAACGGTTGCTTGTGGTTCTTGAATTTATTTAAGATCATCAAATTTATTTCTATTTTCTCGTTCAAGAATTTCCTTCTCGAGGAAGTGACCCTTCCTTTTGATAGAAATCAAATTTATATCATGATGGAAAAAATAATATCCGCCTTGGTTATAGTATTCGACGATAACCACTTTTACTCTGGGAGGATCGAGCTTGTCATCAGAATCACTGGTGGCATACGCATCACAACCCCATACTCTTTGGTAAGACAAATTGGGTTACGCCCATGCCATATCTCATATAGGGTTTTGTTTACCTTTTTAGTTGGAGCCAGATTGACAATGCGTGTGGCGGTTATAAGGGCAAAGCTCCTAAAGGAGTGAGGTAAGTTAGTTCTACATATCATAGATCAGACCATGTTTAGCAAGGTTCGATTTTCTTTTTGCTCACACCATTATGTTGGGGGTGATGAGGCCCGAGTGGAGTGGGCTATGAAACAATTCCTTGCTCTTTTAGATGATCGATGAACTCTAAGCTGAGATACTCTCCACCTTGATCTGATGAAGCATTTTAATTGTTTTTCCAATTTGGTTTTCCATTTTGTTTTGAAACTCTTTGAACGTTTCAAAAGTTCTGTGCTTGTGTTTTATAAGATACACATAAGCATATCAATTGTAATCATCAATAAAAGAAATGGAGTATCTTTCATGATTTCTAGACATGGAACTGAAAGGGCCATAGACATCAGTATGTATGAGTCCTAGAAGATCATTTGCTCTTTCACTTTTATGAGTGAATGAGTCTTTGGTAAGTTTGCAGCTAAGCAGGATTCACAGTCATCAAAGGAGTCTGGTCTCATGGACTGAAGAAGCCATTCGGATTGGAGTCTCTTAACTCGTTCCTTGCTTATATGACCAAGTCGGAAATGCCATAGAAATGCATCATTAATGCCAGGCTGATATGTTTTGAAAGATTATAAACATTATTGTTTATTTGAACATCAATATCATAGATACCATTTCGAGATTCAGCCTCAAAATAAAAGACATCATTCTAGTAGGGATAAATAGCAACACTATTAAAACCACACTTAAATCCTTGTTTAAAAAGTAAAGAAACTAAAATAATGTTTCTGGTCAAACCATGTGCAAACAAACAGTTATTTAAAGTAACTACAAGGTCAGATGGACACAAAAAACAATATGTGCCAGTTGCAAGAACTAGGACTCTCTTCCCATCACCAACGATGTGCTCCATGTTGCCTTGTTTCAGTTTCTTCTAGTTTTCAGGTTCCTATAAGACACTAACGATGTGGTAACCATGTGTTGTTAGAACAGTGAAAAGTTCAATAGCATAAATAAAAATCCCTTAAGAGGAGCATTCACCAATAACCCTCTTTTTTCTTAGATTGGCCAGCTACTTGGGCTTTACGTTTTTAGTGCCCCATCTTGTTGCATTCAAATCAATGGCGCTTTTCATGATGCGGTAGTGGTGGTTTTGCAATTTGCTTGTTAGTGTTGGTGGAAAGCTTGTCAATAACAACCTTTTTCTTTCCTTTGTTGTGAAAACCCATTTTCTTGGGGTTGGGCTTCTTGACATCTGTAAATTTGACCGTAAGAACTTGACTAGTTTTATTTGGAATATTCATCACTGTTATAACCCATAAGAACTTGATTTGTTTTATTTGGAATATTCAACACTGTTATCACGAACTGGTCGTAAGAGTCAGGGAAAGAGTTCAAGATGAAATCTGCTACCGTTTCATCAGGTATGGGACAATCAAGTTTATTTAGTGCACCCTTTGTCTTAAGCACATGAGCACTAACAGAGAGCTTCTTTGACATCTTGAGAATTATTCTCATATTGTGGTGCTATTTGAGAAAGGTGGCGTCATTCAGCATTTCTTTCTCAAGTACTTGCTTGAGAGTGAAGGAGGAACTATAAGAAGACATGTTATTAATAAGCAAAAGAAATGTGTATTGTGGCATTCGTTAATTTTTTTTGTATTTGGCTTTGTATTCGTATTCGTATTTGGATTCGTTAAACCGCCCCATTGTATCATTTCGATGTATTGCATTTATTATTTTATCATTAATAAAATATTCCCGAGGATATAAGTTTTCGTTCGTTCGTTTTGTATTAATTTTTGATCAATTAATAAAACTTCGGGATTCGAAGTTTTTATGTTTAGGAAATTCCCAAAGTTTTTATGTTTAGGAAATTAACAATTTAAAGTTGACGAGTTTAACGCTAACGAATCATAATCTAATTTTTATGATTTAACAAAATATATTATTTAAATATTATTTCATATAATAATTGCTTACGAAGCACGGATTTTATGTTGAAACAACTATTTTAGCATTTATAAATATTAACAAAAAAGAATTATAAAGTGAACGAAATGAAAAATAAATAATATAATATTAACGGGGTTCACGAACTTAACGAATATGAAAAAGTTGGGGTTTTGGGTGAAAAGATGATAAAATTAATTTATAAATACTTTATTTAACTTAAAATAGTTTTATTTAATTTATAATGATTTTTAATAATTTAATTTGGTTAATATAATATAAGAAAAAGATTAAAAAAAAATAAAGTATAAAAACATGTCTTGACCCGTGTTCGAACCCGGGTCTTTCTAACCAAATATAAGTGACTAGCCAACTAGACTAGGCTGATGGTTGCTTTTAAAATAGAAACAGGAATACATATATATAAAAACATGTTCATTATCTTCCACCTTAAAACCCTAGAATTCAATTCGTTAATCCGCTCCACGTTTGATGAAATTAGTTTAGGGTTTTTGTTAATTGAAGAAAAACGAATCAAAAACATATACCGCTTACTTGGTAACGTTTTGGTTTGATGATGAGCATGGCTCGTCGGAATACGAACTTGAAGGAATTAATAGGAGATTACAGAGAGTAATTTATGTATTTTGATGTTTGGTACAAGTTTAGTTATGAGTTTAGGACCTATTTATAGTGTCAATTGAACATATTACGTTTAATTATCATTATTGCGATTTTCATGAATTTCTGGTAAGTTTGGGATTGATTAATTCGTTACTAGTGGTTGTAACGTAATTTTAATGATGATTATGTGTTTTTCCATTAGGTATAAACGAGTTATGAACCTTTAATAGATTTAAACGCGTTTTAAGTAAGGTTGGGGTGTTGCTGGAATTTCGGGATCGCAGGAAATCACATGGAACAGGGGACGGGGTCTAATACGCATGAATTAATCCATGGTGGTCGTTTATTATTGTTTGAATTTTCAATGTATGCCCGTTAATCGAGATTTGGGGGTGTTTTAGGCATCGACGGCGTCGGATTTTCGGCCGCCGGAGGGATGCTGGAAAAACGACGATGGGGGTAGGGGCTGGGTGATGTTTTTGTTATTTAATTATATTTTAAATACTAATTTACAAGTTTGGCCCCCGAATTTTCTTAATACATTAAAATCTAAATTAAACTTAATTCACACATTGAACCTTGAACTTTGCATTAAGATTAATATACTTGGATAGTTTTCGAATTAAACCCGTAAATTTTGTGGATTGATTAAACATTTAAAACTTTAAATCTCAGCGTTTTGTTTATTGAATAAAATGAAAAGAACACGAACGAACGATGAACGCAACGATGAATAACGAATAAGAATACATGTAAACGAACTTGAGATAGATATAAATATACATACATACATACATACATATATATATATATATATATATATATATATATATCTATCTTTATAAACATAATTGAAAATTTAAAATGGGTCGGTTTTCGCGTTGGAAAAGTAACGAATGTTACATGTGTTTTAACTGAATTACGTCGATAGGTTTCCGAAAACATGGTAGCAGTGAGGCCGGCTATGAATTTCTTCTTCCAAGCAGATTTTGAGCGAGAAACATCTAGGTCATTCTAGAAGCTAGCATTAGTGTAACACCTTACAGTAAGCTCCTATTCTACTCCTCCAAACACCAGAACACGTCTTTAGTTCTTTTCAAGTACCTTAGAATGTTCTTTACTGCAGTCCAATAGGCAACACTAAGACTTAGCTGAAAACGGCTGGTCATACTTAAAGCATACGAGACGTCAGGTCTAGTGCATAACATAGCGTACATGATAGAACCAATAGCTGAAGCATATGGAATTTCTTGCATATGTTTAGTTTCAATTCCTGTTGAAGGAGATTGCGATTTGTTCAACACGGTTCCTTTAGCAATGGAAACTCCAACTTTCTTAGAGTTTTCCATTGAGAAGCGTGCCATGACTTTGTCTATGAATGCACTTTGACTTAGCCCTAGAAACCGCTTAGATCTATCTTGGTAGATCTTGGTTCCTAGAATATAAGCAACTTCACAAAGATCTTTCATTGCGAAGCAAGATCCCAATTGACTTCTTTAAGCATAGGAATGTTGTTTCCAATGATCAGTATATCATCCACATACAAGATGAGGAATGATATAGTGCCCCCACTAGCCTTTCTGTAAAAACAAGGCTCATCTTCATTTTTTATAAAACGGAACTCTTTGATTTTCTCGTCAAAATAAAGATTCCAGCTGGGATATGCTTGTTTGAGTCCATAAATGGACTTATTCAGTTTCCACACCTATATAGACATCTTCCGAAAGGTGTCCGTTAAGAAAAGCGGGTTTGACATCCATTTGCCATATTTTGTAGTCATAATACACGACTATGGCAAGTACTATCCTTATTGATTTAGTCATAGAAACGGGTGAGAAAGTTTCATCATAGTCAATACCCTGAGGTTGAGTAAAACCATTCGCGACTAGCCGTTCTTTATAGGTGTGTATATTTCCATGCATGTTGGTTTTTCTTTTGAAAATCCACTTGCTCCCTACTACCCAACCTTCAGGAGGTAGCTCAACCAAGTTCCAGACTTGATTTTCATGCACATATTGCATCTCGGCATTCATGGCTTCTTGCCATTTCTAAGATTTCGGATCTAAAATAGCAAATTTGTAGTTAGCAGGTTTGTCATTAGATTCAGCTACTAATAGCAATTCGGGACCATCTAGATGCCATAGGTATCTATTTGGTTCTTTCCGATTCCTATTACTTCTACGAACGCTCGTGTTTATGTCTGATGCATTAGCAACAACATCTTGTTGATTAGACGTTCCAACTTCCTCAACGGTTGCTTGTGGTTCTTGAATTTATTTAAGATCATCAAATTTATTTCCATTTTCTCGTTCAAGAATTTCCTTCTCGAGGAAGTGACCCTTCCTTTTGATAGAAATCAAATTTATATCATGATGGAAAAAATAATATCCGCCTTGGTTATAGTATTCGACGATAACCACTTTTACTCTGGGAGGATCGAGCTTGTCATCAGAATCACTGGTGGCATACGCATCACAACCCCATACTCTTTGGTAAGACAAATTGGGTTACGCCCATGCCATATCTCATATAGGGTTTTGTTTACCTTTTTAGTTGGAGCCAGATTGACAATGCGTGTGGCGGTTATAAGGGCAAAGCTCCTAAAGGAGTGAGGTAAGTTAGTTCTACATATCATAGATCAGACCATGTTTAGCAAGGTTCGATTTTCTTTTTGCTCACACCATTATGTTGGGGGTGATGAGGCCCGAGTGGAGTGGGCTATGAAACAATTCCTTGCTCTTTTAGATGATCGATGAACTCTAAGCTGAGATACTCTCCACCTTGATCTGATGAAGCATTTTAATTGTTTTTCCAATTTGGTTTTCCATTTTGTTTTGAAACTCTTTGAACCTTTCAAAAGTTCTGTGCTTGTGTTTTATAAGATACACATAAGCATATCAATTGTAATCATCAATAAAAGAAATGGAGTATCTTTCATGATTTCTAGACATGGAACTGAAAGGGCCATAGACATCAGTATGTATGAGTCCTAGAAGATCATTTGCTCTTTCACTTTTATGAGTGAATGAGTCTTTGGTAAGTTTGCAGCTAAGCAGGATTCACAGTCATCAAAGGAGTCTGGTCTCATGGACTGAAGAAGCCATTCGGATTGGAGTCTCTTAACTCGTTCCTTGCTTATATGACCAAGTCGGAAATGCCATAGAAATGCATCATTAATGCCAGGTCTGATATGTTTTGAAAGATTATAAACATTATTGTTTATTTGAACATCAATATCATAGATACCATTTCGAGATTCAGCCTCAAAATAAAAGACATCATTCTAGTAGGGATAAATAGCAACACTATTAAAACCACACTTAAATCCTTGTTTAAAAAGTAAAGAAACTAAAATAATGTTTCTGGTCAAACCATGTGCAAACAAACAGTTATTTAAAGTAACTACAAGGTCAGATGGACACAAAAAACAATATGTGCCAGTTGCAAGAACTAGGACTCTCTTCCCATCACCAACGATGTGCTCCATGTTGCCTTGTTTCAGTTTCTTCTAGTTTTCAGGTTCCTATAAGACACTAACGATGTGGTAACCATGTGTTGTTAGAACAGTGAAAAGTTCAATAGCATAAATAAAAATCCCTTAAGAGGAGCATTCACCAATAACCATCTTTTTTCTTAGATTGGCCAGCTACTTGGGCTTTACGTTTTTAGTGCCCCATCTTGTTGCATTCAAATCAATGGCGCTTTTCATGATGCGGTAGTGGTGGTTTTGCAATTTGCTTGTTAGTGTTGGTGGAAAGCTTGTCAATAACAACCTTTTTCTTTCCTTTGTTGTGAAAACCCATTTTCTTGGGGTTGGGCTTCTTGACATCTGTAAATTTGACCGTAAGAACTTGACTAGTTTTATTTGGAATATTCATCACTGTTATAACCCATAAGAACTTGATTTGTTTTATTTGGAATATTCAACACTGTTATCACGAACTGGTCGTAAGAGTCAGGGAAAGAGTTCAAGATGAAATCTGCTACCGTTTCATCAGGTATGGGACAATCAAGTTTATTTAGTGCACCCTTTGTCTTAAGCACATGAGCACTAACAGAGAGCTTCTTTGACATCTTGAGAATTATTCTCATATTGTGGTGCTATTTGAGAAAGGTGGCGTCATTCAGCATTTCTTTCTCAAGTACTTGCTTGAGAGTGAAGGAGGAACTATAAGAAGACATGTTATTAATAAGCAAAAGAAATGTGTATTGTGGCATTCGTTAATTTTTTTTGTATTTGGCTTTGTATTCGTATTCGTATTTGGATTCGTTAAACCGCCCCATTGTATCATTTCGATGTATTGCATTTATTATTTTATCATTAATAAAATATTCCCGAGGATATAAGTTTTCGTTCGTTCGTTTTGTATTAATTTTTGATCAATTAATAAAACTTCGGGATTCGAAGTTTTTATGTTTAGGAAATTCCCAAAGTTTTTATGTTTAGGAAATTAACAATTTAAAGTTGACGAGTTTAACGCTAACGAATCATAATCTAATTTTTATGATTTAACAAAATATATTATTTAAATATTATTTCATATAATAATTGCTTACGAAGCACGGATTTTATGTTGAAACAACTATTTTAGCATTTATAAATATTAACAAAAAAGAATTATAAAGTGAACGAAATGAAAAATAAATAATATAATATTAACGGGGTTCACGAACTTAACGAATATGAAAAAGTTGGGGTTTTGGGTGAAAAGATGATAAAATTAATTTATAAATACTTTATTTAACTTAAAATAGTTTTATTTAATTTATAATGATTTTTAATAATTTAATTTGGTTAATATAATATAAGAAAAAGATTAAAAAAAAATAAAGTATAAAAACATGTCTTGACCCGTGTTCGAACCCGGGTCTTTCTAACCAAATATAAGTGACTAGCCAACTAGACTAGGCTGATGGTTGCTTTTAAAATAGAAACAGGAATACATATATATAAAAACATGTTCATTATCTTCCACCTTAAAACCCTAGAATTCAATTCGTTAATCCGCACCACGTTTGATGAAATTAGTTTAGGGTTTTTGTTAATTGAAGAAAAACGAATCAAAAACATATACCGCTTACTTGGTAACGTTTTGGTTTGATGATGAGCATGGCTCGTCGGAATACGAACTTGAAGGAATTAATAGGAGATTACAGAGAGTAATTTATGTATTTTGATGTTTGGTACAAGTTTAGTTATGAGTTTAGGACCTATTTATAGTGTCAATTGAACATATTACGTTTAATTATCATTATTGCGATTTTCATGAATTTCTGGTAAGTTTGGGATTGATTAATTCGTTACTAGTGGTTGTAACGTAATTTTAATGATGATTATGTGTTTTTCCATTAGGTATAAACGAGTTATGAACCTTTAATAGATTTAAACGCGTTTTAAGTAAGGTTGGGGTGTTGCTGGGATTTCGGGATCGCAGGAAATCACATGGAACAGGGGACGGGGTCTAATACGCATGAATTAATCCATGGTGGTCGTTTATTATTGTTTGAATTTTCAATGTATGCCCGTTAATCGAGATTTGGGGGTGTTTTAGGCATCGACGGCGTCGGATTTTCGGCCGCCGGAGGGATGCTGGAAAAACGACGATGGGGGTAGGGGCTGGGTGATGTTTTTGTTATTTAATTATATTTTAAATACTAATTTACAAGTTTGGCCCCCGAATTTTCTTAATACATTAAAATCTAAATTAAACTTAATTCACACATTGAACCTTGAACTTTGCATTAAGATTAATATACTTGGATAGTTTTCGAATTAAACCCGTAAATTTTGTGGATTGATTAAACATTTAAAACTTTAAATCTCAGCGTTTTGTTTATTGAATAAAATGAAAAGAACACGAACGAACGATGAACGCAACGATGAATAACGAATAAGAATACATGTAAACGAACTTGAGATAGATATAAATATACATACATACATACATACATATATATATATATATATATATATATATATATATATATATATATATATATCTATCTTTATAAACATAATTGAAAATTTAAAATGGGTCGGTTTTCGCGTTGGAAAAGTAACGAATGTTACATGTGTTTTAACTGAATTACGTCGATAGGTTTCCGAAAACATGGTAGCAGTGAGGCCGGCTATGAATTTCTTCTTCCAAGCAGATTTTGAGCGAGAAACATCTAGGTCATTCTAGAAGCTAGCATTAGTGTAACACCTTACAGTAAGCTCCTCTTCTACTCCTCCAAACACCAGAACACGTCTTTAGTTCTTTTCAAGTACCTTAGAATGTTCTTTACTGCAGTCCAATAGGCAACACTAAGACTTAGCTGAAAACGGCTGGTCATGCTTAAAGCATACGAGACGTCAGGTCTAGTGCATAACATAGCGTACATGATAGAACCAATAGCTGAAGCATATGGAATTTCTTGCATATGTTTAGTTTCAATTCCTGTTGAAGGAGATTGCGATTTGTTCAACACGGTTCCTTTAGCAATGGAAACTCCAACTTTCTTAGAGTTTTCCATTGAGAAGCGTGCCATGACTTTGTCTATGAATGCACTTTGACTTAGCCCTAGAAACCGCTTAGATCTATCTTGGTAGATCTTGGTTCCTAGAATATAAGCAACTTCACAAAGATCTTTCATTGCGAAGCAAGATCCCAATTGACTTCTTTAAGCATAGGAATGTTGTTTCCAATGATCAGTATATCATCCACATACAAGATGAGGAATGATATAGTGCTCCCACTAGCCTTTCTGTAAAAACAAGGCTCATCTTCATTTTTTATAAAACGGAACTCTTTGATTTTCTCGTCAAAATAAAGATTCCAGCTGGGATATGCTTGTTTGAGTCCATAAATGGACTTATTCAGTTTCCACACCTATATAGACATCTTCCGAAAGGTGTCCGTTAAGAAAAGCGGGTTTGACATCCATTTGCCATATTTTGTAGTCATAATACACGACTATGGCAAGTACTATCCTTATTGATTTAGTCATAGAAACGGGTGAGAAAGTTTCATCATAGTCAATACCCTGAGGTTGAGTAAAACCATTCGCGACTAGCCGTTCTTTATAGGTGTGTATATTTCCATGCATGTTGGTTTTTCTTTTGAAAATCCACTTGCTCCCTACTACCCAACCTTCAGGAGGTAGCTCAACCAAGTTCCAGACTTGATTTTCATGCACATATTGCATCTCGGCATTCATGGCTTCTTGCCATTTCTAAGATTTCGGATCTAAAATAGCAAATTTGTAGTTAGCAGGTTTGTCATTAGATTCAGCTACTAATAGCAATTCGGGACCATCTAGATGCCATAGGTATCTATTTGGTTCTTTCCGATTCCTATTACTTCTACGAACGCTCGTGTTTATGTCTGATGCATTAGCAACAACATCTTGTTGATTAGACGTTCCAACTTCCTCAACGGTTGCTTGTGGTTCTTGAATTTATTTAAGATCATCAAATTTATTTCCATTTTCTCGTTCAAGAATTTCCTTCTCGAGGAAGTGACCCTTCCTTTTGATAGAAATCAAATTTATATCATGATGGAAAAAATAATATCCGCCTTGGTTATAGTATTCGACGATAACCACTTTTACTCTGGGAGGATCGAGCTTGTCATCAGAATCACTGGTGGCATACGCATCACAACCCCATACTCTTTGGTAAGACAAATTGGGTTACGCCCATGCCATATCTCATATAGGGTTTTGTTTACCTTTTTAGTTGGAGCCAGATTGACAATGCGTGTGGCGGTTATAAGGGCAAAGCTCCTAAAGGAGTGAGGTAAGTTAGTTCTACATATCATAGATCAGACCATGTTTAGCAAGGTTCGATTTTCTTTTTGCTCACACCATTATGTTGGGGGTGATGAGGCCCGAGTGGAGTGGGCTATGAAACAATTCCTTGCTCTTTTAGATGATCGATGAACTCTAAGCTGAGATACTCTCCACCTTGATCTGATGAAGCATTTTAATTGTTTTTCCAATTTGGTTTTCCATTTTGTTTTGAAACTCTTTGAACCTTTCAAAAGTTCTGTGCTTGTGTTTTATAAGATACACATAAGCATATCAATTGTAATCATCAATAAAAGAAATGGAGTATCTTTCATGATTTCTAGACATGGAACTGAAAGGGCCATAGACATCAGTATGTATGAGTCCTAGAAGATCATTTGCTCTTTCACTTTTATGAGTGAATGAGTCTTTGGTAAGTTTGCAGCTAAGCAGGATTCACAGTCATCAAAGGAGTCTGGTCTCATGGACTGAAGAAGCCATTCGGATTGGAGTCTCTTAACTCGTTCCTTGCTTATATGACCAAGTCGGAAATGCCATAGAAATGCATCATTAATGCCAGGTCTGATATGTTTTGAAAGATTATAAACATTATTGTTTATTTGAACATCAATATCATAGATACCATTTCGAGATTCAGCCTCAAAATAAAAGACATCATTCTAGTAGGGATAAATAGCAACACTATTAAAACCACACTTAAATCCTTGTTTAAAAAGTAAAGAAACTAAAATAATGTTTCTGGTCAAACCATGTGCAAACAAACAGTTATTTAAAGTAACTACAAGGTCAGATGGACACAAAAAACAATATGTGCCAGTTGCAAGAACTAGGACTCTCTTCCCATCACCAACGATGTGCTCCATGTTGCCTTGTTTCAGTTTCTTCTAGTTTTCAGGTTCCTATAAGACACTAACGATGTGGTAACCATGTGTTGTTAGAACAGTGAAAAGTTCAATAGCATAAATAAAAATCCCTTAAGAGGAGCATTCACCAATAACCCTCTTTTTTCTTAGATTGGCCAGCTACTTGGGCTTTACGTTTTTAGTGCCCCATCTTGTTGCATTCAAATCAATGGCGCTTTTCATGATGCGGTAGTGGTGGTTTTGCAATTTGCTTGTTAGTGTTGGTGGAAAGCTTGTCAATAACAACCTTTTTCTTTCCTTTGTTGTGAAAACCCATTTTCTTGGGGTTGGGCTTCTTGACATCTGTAAATTTGACCGTAAGAACTTGACTAGTTTTATTTGGAATATTCATCACTGTTATTACCCATAAGAACTTGATTTGTTTTATTTGGAATATTCAACACTGTTATCACGAACTGGTCGTAAGAGTCAGGGAAAGAGTTCAAGATGAAATCTGCTACCGTTTCATCAGGTATGGGACAATCAAGTTTATTTAGTGCACCCTTTGTCTTAAGCACATGAGCACTAACAGAGAGCTTCTTTGACATCTTGAGAATTATTCTCATATTGTGGTGCTATTTGAGAAAGGTGGCGTCATTCAGCATTTCTTTCTCAAGTACTTGCTTGAGAGTGAAGGAGGAACTATAAGAAGACATGTTATTAATAAGCAAAAGAAATGTGTATTGTGGCATTCGTTAATTTTTTTTGTATTTGGCTTTGTATTCGTATTCGTATTTGGATTCGTTAAACCGCCCCATTGTATCATTTCGATGTATTGCATTTATTATTTTATCATTAATAAAATATTCCCGAGGATATAAGTTTTCGTTCGTTCGTTTTGTATTAATTTTTGATCAATTAATAAAACTTCGGGATTCGAAGTTTTTATGTTTAGGAAATTCCCAAAGTTTTTATGTTTAGGAAATTAACAATTTAAAGTTGACGAGTTTAACGCTAACGAATCATAATCTAATTTTTATGATTTAACAAAATATATTATTTAAATATTATTTCATATAATAATTGCTTACGAAGCACGGATTTTATGTTGAAACAACTATTTTAGCATTTATAAATATTAACAAAAAAGAATTATAAAGTGAACGAAATGAAAAATAAATAATATAATATTAACGGGGTTCACGAACTTAACGAATATGAAAAAGTTGGGGTTTTGGGTGAAAAGATGATAAAATTAATTTATAAATACTTTATTTAACTTAAAATAGTTTTATTTAATTTATAATGATTTTTAATAATTTAATTTGGTTAATATAATATAAGAAAAAGATTAAAAAAAAATAAAGTATAAAAACATGTCTTGACCCGTGTTCGAACCCGGGTCTTTCTAACCAAATATAAGTGACTAGCCAACTAGACTAGGCTGATGGTTGCTTTTAAAATAGAAACAGGAATACATATATATAAAAACATGTTCATTATCTTCCACCTTAAAACCCTAGAATTCAATTCGTTAATCCGCACCACGTTTGATGAAATTAGTTTAGGGTTTTTGTTAATTGAAGAAAAACGAATCAAAAACATATACCGCTTACTTGGTAACGTTTTGGTTTGATGATGAGCATGGCTCGTCGGAATACGAACTTGAAGGAATTAATAGGAGATTACAGAGAGTAATTTATGTATTTTGATGTTTGGTACAAGTTTAGTTATGAGTTTAGGACCTATTTATAGTGTCAATTGAACATATTACGTTTAATTATCATTATTGCGATTTTCATGAATTTCTGGTAAGTTTGGGATTGATTAATTCGTTACTAGTGGTTGTAACGTAATTTTAATGATGATTATGTGTTTTTCCATTAGGTATAAACGAGTTATGAACCTTTAATAGATTTAAACGCGTTTTAAGTAAGGTTGGGGTGTTGCTGGGATTTCGGGATCGCAGGAAATCACATGGAACAGGGGACGGGGTCTAATACGCATGAATTAATCCATGGTGGTCGTTTATTATTGTTTGAATTTTCAATGTATGCCCGTTAATCGAGATTTGGGGGTGTTTTAGGCATCGACGGCGTCGGATTTTCGGCCGCCGGAGGGATGCTGGAAAAACGACGATGGGGGTAGGGGCTGGGTGATGTTTTTGTTATTTAATTATATTTTAAATACTAATTTACAAGTTTGGCCCCCGAATTTTCTTAATACATTAAAATCTAAATTAAACTTAATTCACACATTGAACCTTGAACTTTGCATTAAGATTAATATACTTGGATAGTTTTCGAATTAAACCCGTAAATTTTGTGGATTGATTAAACATTTAAAACTTTAAATCTCAGCGTTTTGTTTATTGAATAAAATGAAAAGAACACGAACGAACGATGAACGCAACGATGAATAACGAATAAGAATACATGTAAACGAACTTGAGATAGATATAAATATACATACATACATACATACATACATACATATATATATATATATATATATATATATATATATATATATATATATATATATCTATCTTTATAAACATAATTGAAAATTTAAAATGGGTCGGTTTTCGCGTTGGAAAAGTAACGAATGTTACATGTGTTTTAACTGAATTACGTCGATAGGTTTCCGAAAACATGGTAGCAGTGAGGCCGGCTATGAATTTCTTCCTCCAAGCAGATTTTGAGCGAGAAACATCTAGGTCATTCTAGAAGCTAGCATTAGTGTAACACCTTACAGTAAGCTCCTCTTCTACTCCTCCAAACACCAGAACACGTCTTTAGTTCTTTTCAAGTACCTTAGAATGTTCTTTACTGCAGTCCAATAGGCAACACTAAGACTTAGCTGAAAACGGCTGGTCATGCTTAAAGCATACGAGACGTCAGGTCTAGTGCATAACATAGCGTACATGATAGAACCAATAGCTGAAGCATATGGAATTTCTTGCATATGTTTAGTTTCAATTCCTGTTGAAGGAGATTGCGATTTGTTCAACACGGTTCCTTTAGCAATGGAAACTCCAACTTTCTTAGAGTTTTCCATTGAGAAGCGTGCCATGACTTTGTCTATGAATGCACTTTGACTTAGCCCTAGAAACCGCTTAGATCTATCTTGGTAGATCTTGGTTCCTAGAATATAAGCAACTTCACAAAGATCTTTCATTGCGAAGCAAGATCCCAATTGACTTCTTTAAGCATAGGAATGTTGTTTCCAATGATCAGTATATCATCCACATACAAGATGAGGAATGATATAGTGCTCCCACTAGCCTTTCTGTAAAAACAAGGCTCATCTTCATTTTTTATAAAACGGAACTCTTTGATTTTCTCGTCAAAATAAAGATTCCAGCTGGGATATGCTTGTTTGAGTCCATAAATGGACTTATTCAGTTTCCACACCTATATAGACATCTTCCGAAAGGTGTCCGTTAAGAAAAGCGGGTTTGACATCCATTTGCCATATTTTGTAGTCATAATACACGACTATGGCAAGTACTATCCTTATTGATTTAGTCATAGAAACGGGTGAGAAAGTTTCATCATAGTCAATACCCTGAGGTTGAGTAAAACCATTCGCGACTAGCCGTTCTTTATAGGTGTGTATATTTCCATGCATGTTGGTTTTTCTTTTGAAAATCCACTTGCTCCCTACTACCCAACCTTCAGGAGGTAGCTCAACCAAGTTCCAGACTTGATTTTCATGCACATATTGCATCTCGGCATTCATGGCTTCTTGCCATTTCTAAGATTTCGGATCTAAAATAGCAAATTTGTAGTTAGCAGGTTTGTCATTAGATTCAGCTACTAATAGCAATTCGGGACCATCTAGATGCCATAGGTATCTATTTGGTTCTTTCCGATTCCTATTACTTCTACGAACGCTCGTGTTTATGTCTGATGCATTAGCAACAACATCTTGTTGATTAGACGTTCCAACTTCCTCAACGGTTGCTTGTGGTTCTTGAATTTATTTAAGATCATCAAATTTATTTCCATTTTCTCGTTCAAGAATTTCCTTCTCGAGGAAGTGACCCTTCCTTTTGATAGAAATCAAATTTATATCATGATGGAAAAAATAATATCCGCCTTGGTTATAGTATTCGACGATAACCACTTTTACTCTGGGAGGATCGAGCTTGTCATCAGAATCACTGGTGGCATACGCATCACAACCCCATACTCTTTGGTAAGACAAATTGGGTTACGCCCATGCCATATCTCATATAGGGTTTTGTTTACCTTTTTAGTTGGAGCCAGATTGACAATGCGTGTGGCGGTTATAAGGGCAAAGCTCCTAAAGGAGTGAGGTAAGTTAGTTCTACATATCATAGATCAGACCATGTTTAGCAAGGTTCGATTTTCTTTTTGCTCACACCATTATGTTGGGGGTGATGAGGCCCGAGTGGAGTGGGCTATGAAACAATTCCTTGCTCTTTTAGATGATCGATGAACTCTAAGCTGAGATACTCTCCACCTTGATCTGATGAAGCATTTTAATTGTTTTTCCAATTTGGTTTTCCATTTTGTTTTGAAACTCTTTGAACCTTTCAAAAGTTCTGTGCTTGTGTTTTATAAGATACACATAAGCATATCAATTGTAATCATCAATAAAAGAAATGGAGTATCTTTCATGATTTCTAGACATGGAACTGAAAGGGCCATAGACATCAGTATGTATGAGTCCTAGAAGATCATTTGCTCTTTCACTTTTATGAGTGAATGAGTCTTTGGTAAGTTTGCAGCTAAGCAGGATTCACAGTCATCAAAGGAGTCTGGTCTCATGGACTGAAGAAGCCATTCGGATTGGAGTCTCTTAACTCGTTCCTTGCTTATATGACCAAGTCGGAAATGCCATAGAAATGCATCATTAATGCCAGGCCTGATATGTTTTGAAAGATTATAAACATTATTGTTTATTTGAACATCAATATCATAGATACCATTTCGAGATTCAGCCTCAAAATAAAAGACATCATTCTAGTAGGGATAAATAGCAACACTATTAAAACCACACTTAAATCCTTGTTTAAAAAGTAAAGAAACTAAAATAATGTTTCTGGTCAAACCATGTGCAAACAAACAGTTATTTAAAGTAACTACAAGGTCAGATGGACACAAAAAACAATATGTGCCAGTTGCAAGAACTAGGACTCTCTTCCCATCACCAACGATGTGCTCCATGTTGCCTTGTTTCAGTTTCTTCTAGTTTTCAGGTTCCTATAAGACACTAACGATGTGGTAACCATGTGTTGTTAGAACAGTGAAAAGTTCAATAGCATAAATAAAAATCCCTTAAGAGGAGCATTCACCAATAACCCTCTTTTTTCTTAGATTGGCCAGCTACTTGGGCTTTACGTTTTTAGTGCCCCATCTTGTTGCATTCAAATCAATGGCGCTTTTCATGATGCGGTAGTGGTGGTTTTGCAATTTGCTTGTTAGTGTTGGTGGAAAGCTTGTCAATAACAACCTTTTTCTTTCCTTTGTTGTGAAAACCCATTTTCTTGGGGTTGGGCTTCTTGACATCTGTAAATTTGACCGTAAGAACTTGACTAGTTTTATTTGGAATATTCATCACTGTTATAACCCATAAGAACTTGATTTGTTTTATTTGGAATATTCAACACTGTTATCACGAACTGGTCGTAAGAGTCAGGGAAAGAGTTCAAGATGAAATCTGCTACCGTTTCATCAGGTATGGGACAATCAAGTTTATTTAGTGCACCCTTTGTCTTAAGCACATGAGCACTAACAGAGAGCTTCTTTGACATCTTGAGAATTATTCTCATATTGTGGTGCTATTTGAGAAAGGTGGCGTCATTCAGCATTTCTTTCTCAAGTACTTGCTTGAGAGTGAAGGAGGAACTATAAGAAGACATGTTATTAATAAGCAAAAGAAATGTGTATTGTGGCATTCGTTAATTTTTTTTGTATTTGGCTTTGTATTCGTATTCGTATTTGGATTCGTTAAACCGCCCCATTGTATCATTTCGATGTATTGCATTTATTATTTTATCATTAATAAAATATTCCCGAGGATATAAGTTTTCGTTCGTTCGTTTTGTATTAATTTTTGATCAATTAATAAAACTTCGGGATTCGAAGTTTTTATGTTTAGGAAATTCCCAAAGTTTTTATGTTTAGGAAATTAACAATTTAAAGTTGACGAGTTTAACGCTAACGAATCATAATCTAATTTTTATGATTTAACAAAATATATTATTTAAATATTATTTCATATAATAATTGCTTACGAAGCACGGATTTTATGTTGAAACAACTATTTTAGCATTTATAAATATTAACAAAAAAGAATTATAAAGTGAACGAAATGAAAAATAAATAATATAATATTAACGGGGTTCACGAACTTAACGAATATGAAAAAGTTGGGGTTTTGGGTGAAAAGATGATAAAATTAATTTATAAATACTTTATTTAACTTAAAATAGTTTTATTTAATTTATAATGATTTTTAATAATTTAATTTGGTTAATATAATATAAGAAAAAGATTAAAAAAAAATAAAGTATAAAAACATGTCTTGACCCGTGTTCGAACCCGGGTCTTTCTAACCAAATATAAGTGACTAGCCAACTAGACTAGGCTGATGGTTGCTTTTAAAATAGAAACAGGAATACATATATATAAAAACATGTTCATTATCTTCCACCTTAAAACCCTAGAATTCAATTCGTTAATCCGCACCACGTTTGATGAAATTAGTTTAGGGTTTTTGTTAATTGAAGAAAAACGAATCAAAAACATATACCGCTTACTTGGTAACGTTTTGGTTTGATGATGAGCATGGCTCGTCGGAATACGAACTTGAAGGAATTAATAGGAGATTACAGAGAGTAATTTATGTATTTTGATGTTTGGTACAAGTTTAGTTATGAGTTTAGGACCTATTTATAGTGTCAATTGAACATATTACGTTTAATTATCATTATTGCGATTTTCATGAATTTCTGGTAAGTTTGGGATTGATTAATTCGTTACTAGTGGTTGTAACGTAATTTTAATGATGATTATGTGTTTTTCCATTAGGTATAAACGAGTTATGAACCTTTAATAGATTTAAACGCGTTTTAAGTAAGGTTGGGGTGTTGCTGGGATTTCGGGATCGCAGGAAATCACATGGAACAGGGGACGGGGTCTAATACGCATGAATTAATCCATGGTGGTCGTTTATTATTGTTTGAATTTTCAATGTATGCCCGTTAATCGAGATTTGGGGGTGTTTTAGGCATCGACGGCGTCGGATTTTCGGCCGCCGGAGGGATGCTGGAAAAACGACGATGGGGGTAGGGGCTGGGTGATGTTTTTGTTATTTAATTATATTTTAAATACTAATTTACAAGTTTGGCCCCCGAATTTTCTTAATACATTAAAATCTAAATTAAACTTAATTCACACATTGAACCTTGAACTTTGCATTAAGATTAATATACTTGGATAGTTTTCGAATTAAACCCGTAAATTTTGTGGATTGATTAAACATTTAAAACTTTAAATCTCAGCGTTTTGTTTATTGAATAAAATGAAAAGAACACGAACGAACGATGAACGCAACGATGAATAACGAATAAGAATACATGTAAACGAACTTGAGATAGATATAAATATACATACATACATACATACATACATATATATATATATATATATATATATATATATATATATATATATCTATCTTTATAAACATAATTGAAAATTTAAAATGGGTCGGTTTTCGCGTTGGAAAAGTAACGAATGTTACATGTGTTTTAACTGAATTACGTCGATAGGTTTCCGAAAACATGGTAGCAGTGAGGCCGGCTATGAATTTCTTCCTCCAAGCAGATTTTGAGCGAGAAACATCTAGGTCATTCTAGAAGCTAGCATTAGTGTAACACCTTACAGTAAGCTCCTCTTCTACTCCTCCAAACACCAGAACACGTCTTTAGTTCTTTTCAAGTACCTTAGAATGTTCTTTACTGCAGTCCAATAGGCAACACTAAGACTTAGCTGAAAACGGCTGGTCATGCTTAAAGCATACGAGACGTCAGGTCTAGTGCATAACATAGCGTACATGATAGAACCAATAGCTGAAGCATATGGAATTTCTTGCATATGTTTAGTTTCAATTCCTGTTGAAGGAGATTGCGATTTGTTCAACACGGTTCCTTTAGCAATGGAAACTCCAACTTTCTTAGAGTTTTCCATTGAGAAGCGTGCCATGACTTTGTCTATGAATGCACTTTGACTTAGCCCTAGAAACCGCTTAGATCTATCTTGGTAGATCTTGGTTCCTAGAATATAAGCAACTTCACAAAGATCTTTCATTGCGAAGCAAGATCCCAATTGACTTCTTTAAGCATAGGAATGTTGTTTCCAATGATCAGTATATCATCCACATACAAGATGAGGAATGATATAGTGCTCCCACTAGCCTTTCTGTAAAAACAAGGCTCATCTTCATTTTTTATAAAACGGAACTCTTTGATTTTCTCGTCAAAATAAAGATTCCAGCTGGGATATGCTTGTTTGAGTCCATAAATGGACTTATTCAGTTTCCACACCTATATAGACATCTTCCGAAAGGTGTCCGTTAAGAAAAGCGGGTTTGACATCCATTTGCCATATTTTGTAGTCATAATACACGACTATGGCAAGTACTATCCTTATTGATTTAGTCATAGAAACGGGTGAGAAAGTTTCATCATAGTCAATACCCTGAGGTTGAGTAAAACCATTCGCGACTAGCCGTTCTTTATAGGTGTGTATATTTCCATGCATGTTGGTTTTTCTTTTGAAAATCCACTTGCTCCCTACTACCCAACCTTCAGGAGGTAGCTCAACCAAGTTCCAGACTTGATTTTCATGCACATATTGCATCTCGGCATTCATGGCTTCTTGCCATTTCTAAGATTTCGGATCTAAAATAGCAAATTTGTAGTTAGCAGGTTTGTCATTAGATTCAGCTACTAATAGCAATTCGGGACCATCTAGATGCCATAGGTATCTATTTGGTTCTTTCCGATTCCTATTACTTCTACGAACGCTCGTGTTTATGTCTGATGCATTAGCAACAACATCTTGTTGATTAGACGTTCCAACTTCCTCAACGGTTGCTTGTGGTTCTTGAATTTATTTAAGATCATCAAATTTATTTCCATTTTCTCGTTCAAGAATTTCCTTCTCGAGGAAGTGACCCTTCCTTTTGATAGAAATCAAATTTATATCATGATGGAAAAAATAATATCCGCCTTGGTTATAGTATTCGACGATAACCACTTTTACTCTGGGAGGATCGAGCTTGTCATCAGAATCACTGGTGGCATACGCATCACAACCCCATACTCTTTGGTAAGACAAATTGGGTTACGCCCATGCCATATCTCATATAGGGTTTTGTTTACCTTTTTAGTTGGAGCCAGATTGACAATGCGTGTGGCGGTTATAAGGGCAAAGCTCCTAAAGGAGTGAGGTAAGTTAGTTCTACATATCATAGATCAGACCATGTTTAGCAAGGTTCGATTTTCTTTTTGCTCACACCATTATGTTGGGGGTGATGAGGCCCGAGTGGAGTGGGCTATGAAACAATTCCTTGCTCTTTTAGATGATCGATGAACTCTAAGCTGAGATACTCTCCACCTTGATCTGATGAAGCATTTTAATTGTTTTTCCAATTTGGTTTTCCATTTTGTTTTGAAACTCTTTGAACCTTTCAAAAGTTCTGTGCTTGTGTTTTATAAGATACACATAAGCATATCAATTGTAATCATCAATAAAAGAAATGGAGTATCTTTCATGATTTCTAGACATGGAACTGAAAGGGCCATAGACATCAGTATGTATGAGTCCTAGAAGATCATTTGCTCTTTCACTTTTATGAGTGAATGAGTCTTTGGTAAGTTTGCAGCTAAGCAGGATTCACAGTCATCAAAGGAGTCTGGTCTCATGGACTGAAGAAGCCATTCGGATTGGAGTCTCTTAACTCGTTCCTTGCTTATATGACCAAGTCGGAAATGCCATAGAAATGCATCATTAATGCCAGGCCTGATATGTTTTGAAAGATTATAAACATTATTGTTTATTTGAACATCAATATCATAGATACCATTTCGAGATTCAGCCTCAAAATAAAAGACATCATTCTAGTAGGGATAAATAGCAACACTATTAAAACCACACTTAAATCCTTGTTTAAAAAGTAAAGAAACTAAAATAATGTTTCTGGTCAAACCATGTGCAAACAAACAGTTATTTAAAGTAACTACAAGGTCAGATGGACACAAAAAACAATATGTGCCAGTTGCAAGAACTAGGACTCTCTTCCCATCACCAACGATGTGCTCCATGTTGCCTTGTTTCAGTTTCTTCTAGTTTTCAGGTTCCTATAAGACACTAACGATGTGGTAACCATGTGTTGTTAGAACAGTGAAAAGTTCAATAGCATAAATAAAAATCCCTTAAGAGGAGCATTCACCAATAACCCTCTTTTTTCTTAGATTGGCCAGCTACTTGGGCTTTACGTTTTTAGTGCCCCATCTTGTTGCATTCAAATCAATGGCGCTTTTCATGATGCGGTAGTGGTGGTTTTGCAATTTGCTTGTTAGTGTTGGTGGAAAGCTTGTCAATAACAACCTTTTTCTTTCCTTTGTTGTGAAAACCCATTTTCTTGGGGTTGGGCTTCTTGACATCTGTAAATTTGACCGTAAGAACTTGACTAGTTTTATTTGGAATATTCATCACTGTTATAACCCATAAGAACTTGATTTGTTTTATTTGGAATATTCAACACTGTTATCACGAACTGGTCGTAAGAGTCAGGGAAAGAGTTCAAGATGAAATCTGCTACCGTTTCATCAGGTATGGGACAATCAAGTTTATTTAGTGCACCCTTTGTCTTAAGCACATGAGCACTAACAGAGAGCTTCTTTGACATCTTGAGAATTATTCTCATATTGTGGTGCTATTTGAGAAAGGTGGCGTCATTCAGCATTTCTTTCTCAAGTACTTGCTTGAGAGTGAAGGAGGAACTATAAGAAGACATGTTATTAATAAGCAAAAGAAATGTGTATTGTGGCATTCGTTAATTTTTTTTGTATTTGGCTTTGTATTCGTATTCGTATTTGGATTCGTTAAACCGCCCCATTGTATCATTTCGATGTATTGCATTTATTATTTTATCATTAATAAAATATTCCCGAGGATTTAAGTTTTCGTTCGTTCGTTTTGTATTAATTTTTGATCAATTAATAAAACTTCGGGATTCGAAGTTTTTATGTTTAGGAAATTCCCAAACTTTCGGGTATAAAATGATAAATATCCAAGTTATATAACTTTTATCCAAGTTATATTATTTTCAAAGTCTAAGGTTTAAATGGTAGATGAACATTAATTTAGTTTTAAAAGAAATCTTAAACTTGAGGGGCCAAAACTGAAAATAATATTTAAATTATATTAATTTAATATTTTAACCCAACCCTTAGCCGCCCCCTGCCCGTTTTCCAGCGAAGCACCACATTTTCTGGCGACCCTAAAACACTCCGTAAATATCACGTTTGACCCTTTTGATTGTTGTAACGACTTTTGACGTTAATAACAAACCTTAACCAACATGTTAATTTGTTTTAACGGTTTAAATGGTGTAAATCAATCTCGGGTAGCTGCTGGTAAACAGGAAAAAACAATTAACAATGAATAAACTCGCATATGCTCCAATTATTTGCCTAAATATGAACCTCTCGTACATCTAAACTTGTTCACACTCTCAAAATCCACTGAAATACTCTCTAAGGTTTATAATTTCTCCGTCAAATATATTTTCTGGCGAGCTCGTGTTCTTCGTCAAACTTTAATCATTCCGGGTAATTTCTATACGGATTTTATTAGTTTTGAATCGTCTACCAAAACCCCTAACATTAATTAAGTAAACATGGATTGGATTGTAAGGATTGAAACCTAGGGTTTGGTTAGGGAAGAAGATGAACATGAACATACATTCATATTTTTTTTGTTTCTATGATATTATAAAGCTTAGAGCCTGGTCTAGTTGTTAAACATGTAGTCTTTGAAACAACAAACCCGGGTTCGAACCCGGGTCATTACATTAATTTTTTGTATTTCTTTTTAAACCTTTTACTTATATATTAACAATCCAATAAATAATTAAAAAGCATAATAAATCAAATAAAATTATTTTAAACTAAATAAATTTTTTATAATTAAGTATAAATTATATTTTATCATTTCCTATCTAAAAACCAACTTTCATAATCATTAATCCTTTAATATTAATTAGTTCGTTAACTTTAATTTATTAGATTTATAATTCGTTAACTTTAATTTGTAAACATAATTACTCTTCGAGAAATGATTACCATTTAAAATTCGTACCTTGTAATTATCGTAACTCTAATATTTGCGTTAAGCAATATTATTAAAATAATATAAACCGTTAAAATTTCCCTTAAGACTTAGAATAATATTAAAATAATCTATTCCTTAAAATAGTAAAAGTTATAATAAAATACTAACATATTCTCAACAAAATTAGACAATAATTAACTTTAATAATCCCGTTAGTTAGACTTTAAATTTTCATATGTATTTTTATTTATAGTTTGTGCGGATCGTTCGTCGGTTCCTTTGATGAATTTCGGCTTTTATCTTTATTTCACATCAATTTCAAAGGTGAGTTTTTCACACCCCCTTTTTACACTTTTATTACTTTTGGGGGTAGCATATGTATCTTACAAACTCAAAGTATTTACGATTTCGTTTACAAACTACAATTCATTACATGGATATGTGTGTTTACTTGATTGTTTGCTCGAACTTACTTACACGTGGTAGCCTCAATAACTATGATCATACGCCCCTCCCCCTTGCACTCAGGACCATTTTGTTATGAGTGGTAAAGAGCCTCATTTTCCGAGTACGTTGGTTGTACCAACTGTAAAGGGCGTTACTTGCACAATTATCCGAGTACGTTGGTTGTTACCAACTGGAAAGGACTTTACTTGCTCGATTTACATTTGTTTATGAATTGTATGGTTTTTACGTACTATATCAAACTGTTTGAACTCACCAACTATTCATATAGTTGACATTATTTTATACATATGCTACATGTATCATTGTTAGAGGATGATACCATGATTAAGCCACTAGACATAGGATATTTTAAATAATGGACAAGTTGATTTTAGTTTATCTTTTATTGAATGTATTTATTTCTTGAACTTGTGTACTTGAAGCCTTGATTGAATTAATGACAATATTGTCACTTAATAGTATCACATGTGTTTTGAACAATCTGTACGTCACACTCGGACGTTTCCGCTTAAGCCGGGGTGTTACAGATTGGTATTAGAGCCATGACTAAAAGATAGGACATTAGATGTAGTGTTCTAGTTAGTTGTAGCTTATTTGTTTAGGTTGCATGATTAGAAATTATGTGGGCCTTACTTGATTGTTCCTTTCACATGTTATTACTTCATTATTGATTTTGCTTACGCCTCATGTACCCAAGCATACACACAAGTCCAAGTCTTAGGCCTAAAATAAAGATATTCAAATCATTTTCAATCGATTTTATTTCGGTTTTCTGATATTTCATCTTCTTAAAGATGGTTCTATGTGGCGGGCATGTAGTAACTGGAAGGGGACGTCCTTATTTTTCGAAAATGTTATTGAAACCTAAGGATAAGTAATGCACACAAATCCCAGTTAAACATGGGACCCGGTTGCTTACCTGGAGAGTTCGAAAAGGGCATGAAACCTATTAGGCCAAAACGTACCACAGCAAATGCCAATACGAATTACAACTTTAAGCTTTCAAAGGTGACCATGTCCTCTTTGTGAACAGGATATGGTTACACTCCTTAGGATGTTATACAAGTCAGGTGATTCATGCAATGTGTGACTTCGACCCTGAATGTTTTACAATGTGTTTTAACTAAAAATCTGTCAAGTCGTGGTGATACACGAATACCTAACTTTCGGCTCGATTTGATTACGTATTTTGATTTTTGTGTTGGAATATAAGAGTCCATGGTGGTTCATGAGAAACTCTAAGTTCCACACAACGCTTATGATTATTATTATGGTTTTCATGTTTAACAAATTTTAACAAAGATTTTCTTTCTTATATATTATATATTATTCCGAGTCTCACGATTTTCGTTACCTTTGTTCGCAGAATGTCTTCCAATTGCATTAAGGGCTGTTAATCTGGAACCTCTAGCTGCAAGTTGACTGCTTAGATTACCAAGCAACTAGCAGCGGTCCTCCCCGATATGATGACCCAAATCCATCAGAACCTCGCCACTAGCATCAACCCTGCTCCGCCCGAGCCTAAAGCTCTTATTGTTTCATTCAAGAACTTCACCAATTCCAAACCCCCAGGGTTTGACGGGACACAAGGTGCCATTGCCCTACTTCAGTGGTATGAAAGATGGAGAACATATTTCTCCACATTGAATGTCCCGATGATAAACGAACCCGATTTTCTTTAAATGTCTTTGAAAATGGGGCACTTACATGGTGAGTCAAGGAAAAATCGACCCAAGGTGCTGAAGTTGCCATGGCTTTGCCATGGAATGAGTTGAAGGAAATGATGACCCGACAATTTTGCTCTCCAAATGAGCTCATGAATTTGGAGACTGAGTTCTGGAACCTCAAGCAAGAAGGTGGTGAGCACTTAGCTTACACCTATCGTTTCAGTGAATTCAGTGTATTGGTGCCTCATCTTGTTACCCCAACTTCGTGTGCCATCAAAAAGTATATTAGGGGGGCTACCGAGGCAAATTCAAGATAGTGTGTTCAGTAGTTCTCCCAATGAACTTGGTGATGCGATCAACCTTCCTGCAACGTTGACCGACAATCAAGTTAAAGACGGGACTTTGACATTGAAAGGTTCGAAGAAACATGTTGAAAAACCATCTTCCGAACCCAAAGAAACTAAGCCCAATTCATCCAAACCCTTTTACTCCTCCAACCACCACAACAAGAAGCGCAAAAACTATGCGCTAACCCAACAAGCTGCACCTCAACACCAAGCTAATCCCGCACCACCTCTTAAGAAACCCTATAACGGACCTTATACATTCTACAACAACTGTCAACGTCACCACCCCGCATATGCCATTTTCCGTCAATGCACCCGTTGCAACCGTTTTGGACACCTTAGTGCCACTTGTCATTAAACCATTGTTGTGTCGATTGCTCCTCCATGGGTTGCTCAACCAAACTATCGTCCTGTGTAATTTGCTCAACCCATTAATCAAGTGCGGGCTTGTTACATCTGTGGTGACCCTGGCCACTTCCACAACTCATGTCCACGACTCATGAATGTGAACTCGCTTCAGCTAGCTCCAGCACCGCAGTTTTAGCTTCAAGCGTATCAAGCCTACCTAGCTATTCAGCCAAAAGTTCCACAATTGTTGGGTAATCAAGCTCAGTCACTTCTAGCTATTCAAGCATCTGCACCACAATATGGTCAAGCCACTCAAGTTGCTCAAGCTCCCTAAGATACTCATGGGTGTGCCTTTATAATCAATGTCCATAAAGCCCAGCAAAGCGGCGACATGGTGAACAGTACGTTTCTCGTAAACGACCACTTTTCATCCATTTTATTTGATACAGGAGCTGATATGTGTTTCGTGTTCTTAGAATTTGAATAGTTGCTTGCTAAACCCCGATCTAAGCTTAGAAACTTATACACTGTTGAAGTAGCTAATGATAAATCTGTATCGATCGACGCTGTCATTTGGAATTGCGAGTTGAACCTTAATTGCCAAAAGTTCTCGATTAACCTCATTCCTATGCAGTTGGGAAGTTTTGACATCATAGTAGGCATGAACTGGTTATCCTTTCATCGTGTTGAATTCGTTTGTTTCAAGAAGTTCATTCTTATCCCGCTAGCTGATGGTTAGCTTCTTCGTGTCTTTGGTGAAAAGCCTTCTCCCTCGAGCCTTAACCTCATAACTTGTTGTCAAGCCCATACGTACTTACACAAGAAGTATGTGGCGTTCTTAGCTTATGTGATGGAAAAGAAGGAACAAAATATCAAAGACATTCATGTTGTTCGCGAGTATCCTGAAGTTTTTCCCGATGATGTTTCTGGTCTTCCTCCTATTCGTGAAGTTGAATTCCGAATCGATCTCATGCCTGGTGCAACCTTGATTGCAAAGGCTCCATACCGTCTTGCACCCTCCGAGATGCAAGAGTTGTCCAATCAGATCTAAGAACTTTCGGACAAAGGGTTCACTTGCCCTAGTTCATCTCCACGGGAGCGCACCCGTTCTTTTAGTCAAGATGAAAGATGGATCTTTTCGTATTTTCAATGACTATTTTGAGCTCAACAAGCTCACGGTCAAGAATCATTATCCTTTTCCATGCATCAACGATCTTTTCGATCAACTCCAAGGAGCTTCATACTTCTCAAAGATTTATCTTCGTTCGGGTAATCATCAACTACGCGTGCACGAAGATGATTTACCCAAAACCGCCTTTCAGACTCGATACGGGCATTACAAATTTAGGGTTATGCCTTTTGGGTTAACCAATGCACCCGTGGTATTTATGGACCTCATGAACCGCGCATGCAAGCCTTACTTAAGTAAATTCATGATTGCCTTTTTGACGACATTCTCATTTATTCCAAGTACAAAGCTGAGCACGGAAACATATTCATTCCATCCTTGATCTTTTGAGGAAGGAACAGCTTGACGCTAAGTTCTCGATGTGCGAGTTCTGGTTGAATGAAATTCCATTCTTAGGGCATATAGTAAACGAAAAGGGTATCCACAATGACCCAGCCAAAATCGAAGCCATTAAGAATTGGAAAACTCCAACCTCTCTTACTGAAGTTCGTTCATTTCTTGGTCTTACGGGTTATTATCATGCTTCATACTTAATTTTTCCAAGATTGCTTTGCTCTTAACCGCTTTAATTCACAAGGATAAACCTTATGAGTAGGGGCTAAAGCAAGATGAAACTTTCCAAACTCTTAAGCGTATGCTTTCCGATGCGCCAATCCTTGCACTCCCCATGGGTAATGAAGATTTTGTTGTCTATTGCGATGCTTCTGATCAAGGTCTCGATTGTGTCCTTATGCAACGAGGTAAAGTTATCGCTTTCGCTTCACGGCAACTTAAGATTCATGAAAGGAATTACACGACGCATAATCTCGAACTCGCTGTTGTCGTATTCGTGTTGAAAATTTGGAGACATTACCTTTACGGCACTAAATGTGTGGTATTCACTAACCATAAGAGTCTTCAACATATTTTTAACCAAAAGGATATAAACATGCGACAATGACGATGGGCCGAACTACTTAGTGACTACGACTGCGAAATTCGTTACCACCGTGGTAAAGAGAATGTTGTAGACGACGCTCTTAGTCTCAAACCCATGTTAAATCAATTCTACTTCATAGAGTGACTGTTCAAACCGATCTTCAACTTCGTATCTTTGAAGCACAGCATGTCTCTATCACCGAGGGCAACATATACGATGAAATGTCCCATGGTGCTGAGAATCAACTCGAAACCAAGTGTGATGGTTTTTTGTATTACCTCAATCGCTTGTGGATTCCTAATCGTGAAGATCTTTGCACATTCATCATGGACGAAGCTTATAAGTCTCGATATTCTATTCATCTTGGTGCAGATAAAATGTACTTCGATCTACGGTCCACTTTCTTGTGGCCCGATATGAAGAAGGACATTGCTTTATACATTGAAAAATGCCTTACTTGCTAAAGTTAAGGCTGAGCATAAACGACCATCTGGTTTTCTCGTGCAACCGCACATTCCTATTTGGAAATGGCAAGCTGTAACCATGGATTTCGTGTTCAAACTTCTGACTACTCGAAGCCGCCACGATGGTATTTGGGTTACAGTTTACCGATTGACTAAGTCCGCTCATTTCATCCCGATCAGTGAAAAATTCTTGAATGATTAGCTCGCTTAGATTTATGTTCAGCGTATCGTATGTCGTTATGGTGTACCTTTTCTTATCATTTCAGATCATGATAGCCGTTTTACTTCACATTTTTGGGCATCACTTCAAACAGCCTATCATCCTCAAACTCACGGGCAACCCGAGCGAACAATTTAAATGCTCGAAGACATGCATCATGGACTTTGGTGGAAATTAGGAATCTCATCTTCACTTGATTGAGTTTTCATACAACAACAGTTTTAACACGAGTATCGGTATATCTCCATTCGAAGCCTTTATGGTCGTAAATGTCGTTCCTCTGTCTGTTGGAATGAAATTGGTGAAACCCAAATCACTGGCCCGGAACTTGTTCAAGAGACTGCTTATCTAATTGCTCAAATTCGACTGAATCTCTTAGCCCCTCGTAGCCGTCAAAAGAGTAACGCTGATAACCGATGACAACCTATCGAGTTTAATGTCGGCTACCGTGTTCTTCTCAAGGCATCCCTTTGGAAATGTGTCGTTCGTTTCGGGAAGAAAGGAAAACTATCTTCTCGACTTGTCGGACCTTTCAAGATTCTCGAATGAGTCGGTAGTGTGGCTTATACTCTCGAGCTTCCGCAAGAACTTTCGAATATTCATCCAACGTTTCATGTTTCAAATCTTAAGAAATGTCTAGCTTAGGGAAATCTCCACACACCTCTCAATGAAGTGCGCATTGATGAAACAAAGCACTTTGTTGGAAATCATGGATCGCAAAGACAATGAAACCAAATGTAGCCGTATACCCTTGGTAAAGGTTCGTTGGGAATCCAAGCGTGGCGCTGAATTCACTTGAGAACGGGAAGACCGAATGCGAACTAAGTATCCTCATCTTTTTTATATGGATTCTTTTGCTTAATTTCGGGACAGAATTCTCCAAAGTAGGGAATGTTGTGACATTCGTCTATTTTTTTCGTATTTAGATTTGTATATGTATTTGTATTTGGATTCGTCAAACCAACCCGCTGTGTCATTTCGATGTATTGTATTTATTATTTTATCATTAATAAAATATTCCCGAGGATTAAGTTTCTGTTCGTTCGTTTTCTATTAATTTTCGATCAATTAATAAAACTCCGGTATTCAAAGTTTTTATGATTAGGCAATTCGCAAACTTTCGGGTATAAAATGATATATATCCAAGTTATATAACTTTAATCCATGTTTTATTATTTTTAAAGTCCAAGGTGTAAATGGTAAATAAACATTAATTTAGTTTTAAAAAAAAATCTTAAACTTGAGGGGCCAAAACTGAAATGACATTTGAATTATATTAATTTAATATTTTAACCCAACCGTTAGCCGCCCATGCCCGTTTTTTCGGCAGCGCACCACATTTTCCGACAACCCTAAAACATTCCATAAATCTCGCATTTGAGCCATTTGATTGTTGTAACGACTTTAGATGTTAATAAAAATCTAAACCAACATGGTAATTAAGTTTTAACGACTTAAATGGTGTGAATTAATCTCGTGTAACGGTTGATAAATGGCCAAAAACAATTAACAACGAATTAACTCACATACATTCCAATTATTAGTATAAATATGAGCCTCTCGTTCATTTAAACTTGTTCACACTCTCAAAATCTACTAAAATACTCTCTAAGGTTTATAGTTTCTCTATCAAAGATATTTTCTTGCGAGCTCGTGTTCTACGTTAAACCTTAATCATTTCGAGTAATTTTTATATGAATTTTATTAGTTTTGAAGCATCTAACAAAACCCTTAACATTATTTGAGAAAACATGGATTGGATTGTAAGGATTGAAACCAAGGGTTTGGTTAGGGAGGAAGATGAACATGAGCATGCATTTATATGTTTTTGTTTATGTGATATTATCAAACTTAGAGCCGTGTCTAGTGGTTAAACATGTAGTCTGTGAAACAACGGACCCGGGTTCGAACTTGGGTCATTACATTAATTTTTTGTATTTCTTTTTAAATCTTTTACTTATATATTAACAATCTAATAAATAATTAAAAATCATAATAAATCAAATAAAATTATTTTTAAACTAAATAAAATTTGTATAAATTAAGTATAAATTATATTTTTTCATTTCCCATAAACCAACTTTTATAATCATTAATCCGTTAATATTAATTAGTTCGTTAACTTTAATTCATTAGATTTCTAATTTGTTAGTTTTAATTCGTTAACACAATTGCTCTTCAAGATTGGATTACTTTTAAAATCCGTCCCTTGTAATTATCGTAACTCTCATATTAGCGTTAAGCA